>NW_027314763.1:605000-840516 GCF_023375885.2 Dermacentor andersoni
CTGCTCTGTTTAGCACCCGCGCACGGATTTGTGCGAAAACGGGTTTTAAGCATGCACATGCACCTTTTGGTAGACGCGGATGATGTTTTCTGCAAAACCACAAGATGTGCATGCAAATGGTGCTTTGGCAGAACGCGCACGTGGATTTCTACCAAACGACGTGCTAAGCATGCCGATGCTGCTCTTTTTAGCACCCGCGCACGGATTTGTACGAAAACGCGTTTTAAGCATGCACATGCATCTTTTGGTAGACGCGGATGCTGTTTTCTGCAAAACCACAAGATGTGCATGCAAATGGTGCTTTTGGCAGAACGCGCACGTGGATTTCTACCAAACGACGTGCTAAGCATGCCGATGCTGCTCTTTTTAGCACCCGCGCATGGATTTGTGCGAAAACGCGTTTTAAGCATGCACATGCATCTTTTGGTAGACGCGGACGATGTTTTCTGCAAAACCACAAGATGTGCATGCAAATGGTGCTTTTGGCAGAACGCGCACGTGGATTTCTACCAAACGACGTGCTAAGCATGCCGATGCTGCTCTTTTTAGCACCCGCGCACGGATTTGTACGAAAACGCGTTTTAAGCATGCACATGCATCTTTTGGTAGACGCGGATGCTGTTTTCTGCAATACCACAAGATGTGCATGCAAATGGTGCTTTTGGCAGAACGCGCACGTGGATTTCTACCAAACGACGTGCTAAGCATGCCGATGCTGCTCTTTTTAGCACCCGCGCAGGGATTTGTGCGAAAACGCGTTTTAAGCATACACATGCATCTTTTGGTAGACGCGGATGTCGTTTTCTCCAAAACCACAAGATGTGCATGCAAATGGTGCTTTTCGCAGAACGCGCACGAGGATTTCTACCAAACGACGTGCTAAGCATGCCGATGCTGCTCTTTTTAGCACCCGCGCACGCATTTGTGCGAAAACGCGTTTTAAGCATGCACATGCATCTTTTGGTAGACGCGGATGAAGTTTTCTGCAAAACCACAAGACGTGCATGCAAATGGTGCTTTTGGCAGAACGCGCACGTGGATTTCTACCAAACGACGTGCTAAGCATGCCGATGCTGCTCTTTTTAGCACCCGCGCACGGATTTGTGCGAAAACGCGTTTTAAGCATGCACATGCATCTTTTGGTGGACGCGGATGCTGTTTTCTGTAAAACCACAAGATGTGCACGCAAATGGTGCTTTTGGCAGAACGCGCACGTGGATTTCTACCAAACGACTTGCTAAGCATGCCGATGCTGCTCTTTTTAGCACCCGCGCACGGATTTGTGCGAAAACGCGTTTTAAGCATGCACAAGCATCTTTTGGTTGACGCGGATGTTGTTTTCTCCAAAACCACAAGATGTGCATGCAAATGGTGCTTTTGGCAGAACGCGCACGTGAATTTCCACGAAACGACGTGCTAAGCATGCCGATGCTACTCTTTTTAGCACCCGCGCACGGATTTGTGCGAAAATGCGTTTTAAGCATGCACATGCATCTTTTGGTAGACGCGGATGATGTTTTCTGCAAAACCACAAGATGTGCATGCAAATGGTGCTTTTGGCAGAACGCGCACGTGGATTTCTACCAAACGACGTGCTAAGCATGCCGATGCTGCTCTGTTTAGCACCCGCGCACGGATTTGTGCGAAAACGGGTTTTAAGCATGCACATGCATCTTTTGGTAGACGCGGATGATGTCTTCAGCAAAACCACAATATCTGTATGCAAATGGTGCTTTTAGCAGAACGCGCACGTGGATTTCTACCAAACGACGTGCTAAGCATGCCGATGCTGCTCTTTTTAGCACCGGCGCACGGATTTGTGCGAAAACGCGTTTTAAGCATGTACACGCATCTTTTGGTAGACGCGGATGAAGTTTTCTGCAAAACCACAAGATGTGCATGCAAATGGTGCTTTTGGCAGAACGCGCACGTGGATTTCTACCAAACGACGTGCTAAGTATGCCGATGCTGCTCTTTTTAGCACCCGCGCACGGATTTGTGCGAAAACGGGTTTTAAGCATGCACATGCATCTTTTGGTAGACGCGGATGAAGTTTTCTGCAAAACCACAACATGTGCATGCAAATGGTGCTTTTGGCAGAACGCGCACGTGGATTTCTACCGAACGACGTGCTAAGCATGCCGATGCTGCTCTTTTTAGCACCCGCGCTCGGATTTGTGCGAAAACGCGTTTTAAGCATGCACATGCATCTTTTGGTAGACGCGGATGATGTTTTCTGCAAAACCACAAGATGTGCATGCAAATCGTGCTTTTGGCAGAACGCGCACGTGTATTTCTACAAAACGACGTGTTAAGCATGCCGATGCTGTTCTTTTTAGCACCCGCGCACGGATTTGTGGGAAAACGCGTTTTAAGCATGCACATGCGTCTTTTCGTGGACGCGGATGCTGTTTTCTGTAAAACCACAAGATGTGCACGCAAATGGTGCTTTTGGCAGAACGCGCACGTGGATTTCTACCAAACGACTTGCTAAGCATGCCGATGCTGCTCTTTTTAGCACCCGCGCACGGATTTGTGCGAAAACGCGTTTTAAGCATGCACAAGCATCTTTTGGTTGACGCGGATGTTGTTTTCTCCAAAACCACAAGATGTGCATGCAACTGGTGCTTTTGGCAGAACGCGCACGTGAATTTCCACGAAACGACGTGCTAAGCATGCCGATGCTACTCTTTTTAGCACCCGCGCACGGATTTGTGCGAAAATGCGTTTTAAGCATGCACATGCATCTTTTGGTAGACGCGGATGATGTTTTCTGCAAAACCACAAGATGTGCATGCAAATGGTGCTTTTGGCAGAACGCGCACGTGGATTTCTACCAAACGACGTGCTAAGCATGCCGATGCTGCTCTTTTTAGCACCCGCGCACGGATTTGTGCGAAAACGCGTTTTAAGCATGCACATGCATCTTTTGGTAGACGCGGATGTCGTTTTCTCCAAAACCACAAGATGTGCATGCAAATGGTGCTTTTGGCAGAACGCGCACGTGGATTTCTACCAAACGACGTGCTAAGCATGGCGAAGCTGCTCTTTTTAGCACACGCGCACGGATTTGTGCCAAAAACGCGTTTTAAGCATGCACATGCATCTTTTGGTAGACGCGGATGATGTTTTCTACAAAACCACAAGATCTGTAAGCAAATGGTGCTTTTGGCAGAACGCGCACGTGGATTTCTACCAAACGGCGTGCTAAGCATGCCGATGCTGCTCTTTTTAGCACCCGCGCACGGATTTGTACGAAAACGCGTTTTAAGCATGCACATGCATCTTTTGGTAGACGCGGATGCTGTTTTCTGCAAAACCACAAGATGTGCATGCAAATGGTGCTTTTGACAGAACGCGCACGTGGATTTCTACCAAACGACGTGCTAAGCATGCCGATGCTGCTCTTTTTAGCACCCGCGCATGGATTTGTGCGAAAACGCGTTTTAAGCATGCACATACATCTTTTGGTAGACGCGGATGATGTTTTCTGCAAAACCAAAGATGTGCATGCAAATGGTGCTTTTGGCAGAACGCGCACGTGGATTTCTAGCAAACGACGTGCTAAGCATGCCGATGCTGCTCTTTTTAGCACCCGCGCACGGATTTGTGCGAAAACGTGTTTTAAGCATGCACATGCATCTTTTGGTAGACGCGGATGATATCTTCTGCAAAACCACAATATCTGTATACAAATGGTGCTTTTAGCAGAACGCGCACGTGAATTTCTACCAAACGACGTGCTAAGCATGCCGATGCTGCTCTTTTTAGCACCCGCGCACGGATTTGTGCGAAAACACGTTTTAAGCATGCACACGCATCTTTTGGTAGACGCGGATGAAGTTTTCTGCAAAACCACAAGATGTGCATGCAAATGGTGCTTTTGGCAGAACGCGCACGTGGATTTCTACCAAACGACGTGCTAAGTATGCCGATGCTGCTCTTTTTAGCACCCGCGCACGGATTTGTACGAAAACGCGTTTTAAGCATGCACATGCATCTTTTGGTAGACGCGGATGCTGTTTTCTGCAAAACCACAAGATGTGCATGCAAATGGTGCTTTTGGCAGAACGCGCACGTGGATTTCTGCCAAACGACGTGCTAAGCATGCCGATGCTGCTCGTTTTAGCACCCGCGCATGGATTTGTGCGAAAACGCGTTTTAAGCATGCACATACATCTTTTGGTAGACGCGGATGATGTTTTCTGCAAAACCACAAGATGTGCACGCAAATGGTGCTTTTGGCAGAACGCGCACGTGGATTTCTAGCAAACGACGTGCTAAGCATGCCGATGCTGCTCTGTTTAGCACCCGCGCACGGATTTGTGCGAAAACGGGTTTTAAGCATGCACATGCATCTTTTGGTAGACGCGGATGATGTCTTCAGCAAAACCACAATATCTGTATGCAAATGGTGCTTTTAGCAGAACGCGCACGTGGATTTCTACCAAACGACGGGCTAAGCATGCCGATGCTGCTCTTTTTAGCACCGGCGCACGGATTTGTGCGAAAACGCGTTTTAAGCATGTACACGCATCTTTTGGTAGACGCGGATGAAGTTTTCTGCAAAACCACAAGATGTGCATGCAAATGGTGCTTTTGGCAGAACGCGCACGTGGATTTCTACCAAACGACGTGCTAAGTATGCCGATGCTGCTCTTTTTAGCACCCGCGCACGGATTTGTGCGAAAACGGTTTTTAAGCATGCACATGCATCTTTTGGTAGACGCGGATGAAGTTTTCTGCAAAACCACAACATGTGCATGCAAATGGTGCTTTTGGCAGAACGCGCACGTGGATTTCTACCAAACGACGTGCTAAGCATGCCGATGCTGCTCTTTTTAGCACCCGCGCTCGGATTTGTGCGAAAACGCGTTTTAAGCATGCACATGCATCTTTTGGTAGACGCGGATGATGTTTTCTGCAAAACCACAAGATGTGCATGCAAATCGTGCTTTTGGCAGAACGCGCACGTGTATTTCTACAAAACGACGTGTTAAGCATGCCGATGCTGTTCTTTTTAGCACCCGCGCACGGATTTGTGCGAAAACGCGTTTTAAGCATGCACATGCGTCTTTTCGTGGACGCGGATGCTGTTTTCTGTAAAACCACAAGATGTGCACGCAAATGGTGCTTTTGGCAGAACGCGCACGTGGATTTCTACCAAACGACTTGCTAAGCATGCCGATGCTGCTCTTTTTAGCACCCGCGCCGGATTTGTGCGAAAACGCGTTTTAAGCATGCACAAGCATCTTTTGGTTGACGCGGATGTTGTTTTCTCCAAAACCACAAGATGTGCATGCAAATGGTGCTTTTGGCAGAACGCGCACGTGAATTTCCACCAAACGACGTGCTAAGCATGCCGATGCTGCTCTTTTTAGCACCCGCGCACGGATTTGTGCGAAAACGCGTTTTAAGCATGCACATGCATCTTTTGGTAGACGCGGATGATGTTTTCTGCAAAACCACAAGATCTGTAAGCAAATGGTGCTTTTGGCAGAACGCGCACGTGGATTTCTACCAAACGGCGTGCTAAGCATGCCGATGCTGCTCTTTGTAGCACCCGCGCACGGATTTGTACGAAAACGCGTTTTAAGCATGCACTTGCATCTTTTGGTGGACGCGGATGCTGTTTTCTGTAAAACCACAAGATGTGCACGCAAATGGTGCTTTTGGCAGAACGCGCACGTGGATTTCTACCAAACGACTTGCTACGCATGCCGATGCTGCTCTTTTTAGCACCCGCGCACGGATTTGTGCGAAAACGCGTTTTAAACATGCACAAGCATCTTTTGGTTGACGCGGATGTTGTTTTCTCCAAAACCACGAGATGTGCATGCAAATGGTGCTTTTGGCAGAACGCGCACGTGGATTTCTACCAAACGACGTGCTAAGCATGGCGAAGCTGCTCTTTTTAGCACACGCGCACGGATTTGTTCCAAAAACGCGTTTTAAGCATGCACATGCATCTTTTGGTAGACGCGGATGATGTTTTCTGCAAAACCACAAGATCTGTAAGCAAATGGTGCTTTTGGCAGAACGCGCACGTGGATTTCTACCAAACGGCGTGCTAAGCATGCCGATGCTGCTCTTTTTAGCACCCGCGCACGGATTTGTACGAAAACGCGTTTTAAGCATGCACATGCATCTTTTGGTAGACGCGGATGCTGTTTTCTGCAAAACCACAAGATGTGCATGCCAATGGTGCTTTTGGCAGAACGCGCACGTGAATTTCCACGAAACGACGTGCTAAGCATGCCGATGCTACTCTTTTTAGCACCCGCGCACGGATTTGTGCGAAAACGCGTTTTAAGCATGCACATGCATCTTTTGGTAGACGCGGATGATGTTTTCTGCAAAACCACAAGATGTGCATGCAAATGGTGCTTTTGGCAGAACGCGCACGTGGATTTCTACCAAACGACGTGCTAAGCATGCCGATGCTGCTCTTTTTAGCACCCGCGCACGGATTTGTACGAAAACGCGTTTTAAGCATGCACATGCATCTTTTGGTAGACGCGGATGCTGTTTTCTGCAAAACCACAAGATGTGCATGCAAATGGTGCTTTTGACAGAACGCGCACGTGGATTTCTACCAAACGACGTGCTAAGCATGCCGATGCTGCTCTTTGTAGCACCCGCGCACGGATTTGTGCGAAAACGCGTTTTAAGTATGCACATACATCTTTTGGTAGACGCGGATGATGTTTTCTGCAAAACCAAAGATGTGCATGCAAATGGTGCTTTTGGCAGAACGCGCACGTGGATTTCTAGCAAACGAAGTGCTAAGCATGCCGATGCTGCTCTTTTTAGCACCCGCGCACGGATTTGTGCGAAAACGCGTTTTAAGCATGCACATGCATCTTTTGGTAGACGCGGATGATGTCTTCTGCAAAACCACAATATCTGTATGCAAATGGTGCTTTTAGCAGAACGCGCACGTGAATTTCTACCAAACGACGTGCTAAGCATGCCGATGCTGCTCTTTTTAGCACCCGCGCACGGATTTGTGCGAAAACACGTTTTAAGCATGCACACGCATCTTTTGGTAGACGCGGATGAAGTTTTCTGCAAAACAACAAGATGTGCATGCAAATGGTGCTTTTGGCAGCACGCGCACGTGGATTTCTACCAAACGACGTGCTAAGTATGCCGATGCTGCTCTTTTTAGCACCCGCGCACGGATTTGTACGAAAACGCGTTTTAAGCATGCACATGCATCTTTTGGTAGACGCGGATGCTGTTTTCTGCAAAACCACAAGATGTGCATGCAAATGGTGCTTTTGGCAGAACGCGCACGTGGATTTCTGCCAAACGACGTGCTAAGCATGCCGATGCTGCTCGTTTTAGCACCCGCGCATGGATTTGTGCGAAAACGCGTTTTAAGCATGCACATACATCTTTTGGTAGACGCGGATGATGTTTTCTGCAAAACCACAAGATGTGCACGCAAATGGTGCTTTTGGCAGAACGCGCACGTGGATTTCTAGCAAACGACGTGCTAAGCATGCCGATGCTGCTCTGTTTAGCACCCGCGCACGGATTTGTGCGAAAACGGGTTTTAAGCATGCACATGCATCTTTTGGTAGACGCGGATGATGTCTTCAGCAAAACCACAATATCTGTATGCAAATGGTGCTTTTAGCAGAACGCGCACGTGGATTTCTACCAAACGACGTGCTAAGCATGCCGATGCTGCTCTTTTTAGCACCGGCGCACGGATTTGTGCGAAAACGCGTTTTAAGCATGTACACGCATCTTTTGGTAGACGCGGATGAAGTTTTCTGCAAAACCACAAGATGTGCATGCAAATGGTGCTTTTGGCAGAACGCGCACGTGGACTTCTACCAAACGACGTGCTAAGTATGCCGATGCTGCTCTTTTTAGCACCCGCGCACGGATTTGTGCGAAAACGGGTTTTAAGCATGCACATGCATCTTTTGGTAGACGCGGATGAAGTTTTCTGCAAAACCACAAAATGTGCATGCAAATGGTGCTTTTGGCAGAACGCGCACGTGGATTTCTACCAAACGACGTGCTAAGCATGCCGATGCTGCTCTTTTTAGCACCCGCGCTCGGATTTGTGCGAAAACGCGTTTTAAGCATGACATGCATCTTTTGGTAGACGCGGATGATGTTTTCTGCAAAACCACAAGATGTGCATGCAAATCGTGCTTTTGGCAGAACGCGCACGTGTATTTCTACAAAACGACGTGTTAAGCATGCCGATGCTGTTCTTTTTAGCACCCGCGCACGGATTTGTGCGAAAACGCGTTTTAAGCATGCACATGCGTCTTTTCGTGGACGCGGATGCTGTTTTCTGTAAAACCACAAGATGTGCACGCAAATGGTGCTTTTGGCAGAACGCGCACGTGGATTTCTACCAAACGACTTGCTAAGCATGCCGATGCTGCTCTTTTTAGCACCCGCGCACGGATTTGTGCGAAAACGCGTTTTAAGCATGTATAAGCATCTTTTGGTTGACGCGGATGTTGTTTTCTCCAAAACCACAAGATGTGCATGCAAATGGTGCTTTTGGCAGAACGCGCACGTGAATTTCCACCAAACGACGTGCTAAGCATGCCGATGCTGCTCTTTTTAGCACCCGCGCACGGATTTGTGCGAAAACGCGTTTTAAGCATGCACATGCATCTTTTGGTAGACGCGGATGTCGTTTTCTCCAAAACCACAAGATGTGCATGCAAATGGTTCTTTTGGCAGAACGCGCACGTGGATTTCTACCAAACGACGTGCTAAGCATGGCGAAGCTGCTCTTTTTAGCACACGCGCACGGATTTGTGCCAGAAACGCGTTTTAAGCATGCACATGCATCTTTTGGTAGACGCGGATGATGTTTTCTGCAAAACCACAAGATCTGTAAGCAAATGGTGCTTTTGGCAGAACGCGCACGTGGATTTCTACCAAACGGCGTGCTAAGCATGCCGATGCTGCTCTTTGTAGCACCCGCGCACGGATTTGTACGAAAACGCGTTTTAAGCATGCACTTGCATCTTTTGGTGGACGCGGATGCTGTTTTCTGTAAAACCACAAGATGTGCACGCAAATGGTGCTTTTGGCAGAACGCGCACGTGGATTTCTACCAAACGACTTGCTACGCATGCCGATGCTGCTCTTTTTAGCACCCGCGCATGGATTTGTGCGAAAACGCGTTTTAAGCATGCACAAGCATCTTTTGGTTGACGCGGATGTTGTTTTCTCCAAAACCACGAGATGTGCATGCAAATGGTGCTTTTGGCAGAACGCGCACGTGGATTTCTACCAAACGACGTGCTAAGCATGGCGAAGCTGCTCTTTTTAGCACACGCGCACGGATTTGTTCCAAAAACGCGTTTTAAGCATGCACATGCATCTTTTGGTAGACGCGGATGATGTTTTCTGCAAAACCACAAGATCTGTAAGCAAATGGTGCTTTTGGCAAAACGCGCACGTGGATTTCTACCAAACGGCGTGCTAAGCATGCCGATGCTGCTCTTTTTAGCACCCGCGCACGGATTTGTACGAAAACGCGTTTTAAGCATGCACATGCATCTTTTGGTAGACGCGGATGCTGTTTTCTGCAAAACCACAAGATGTGCATGCCAATGGTGCTTTTGGCAGAACGCGCACGTGGATTTCTACCAAACGACGTGCTAAGCATGCCGATGCTGCTCTTTTTAGCACCCGCGCATGGATTTGTGCGAAAACGCGTTTTAAGCATGCACATACATCTTTTGGTAGACGCGGATGATGTTTTCTGCAAAACCACAAGATGTGCATGCAAATGGTGCTTTTGGCAGAACGCGCACGTGGATTTCTAGCAGACGACGTGCTAAGCATGCCGAGGCTCCTCTTTTTAGCACCCGCGCACGGATTTGTGCGAAAACGCGTTTTAAACATGCACATGCATCTTTTGGTAGACGCGGATGATGTTTTCTGCAAAACCACAAGATGAGCATGCAAATTGTGCTTTTGGCAGAACGCGCACGTGGATTTCTACCAAACGACGTGTTAAGCATGCCGATGCTGCTCTTTTTAGCACCCGCGCACGGATTTGTGCGAAAACGCGTTTTAAGCATGCACATGCGTCTTTTGGTGGACGCGGATGCTGTTTTCTGCAAAACCACAAGATGTGCACGCAAATGGTGCTTTAGGCAGAACGCGCACGTGGATTTCTACCAAACGACGTGCTAAGCATGCCGATGCTGCTCTTTTTAGCACCCGCGCACGGATTTGTGCGAAAACGCGTTTTAAGCATGCAGAAGCATCTTTTGGTTGACGCGGATGTTGTTTTCTCCAAAACCACAAGATGTGCATGCAAATGGTGCTTTTGGCAGAACGCGCGCATGGATTTCTGCCAATAGACGTGCTAAGCATGCCGATGCTGCTCTTTTTAGCACCCGCGCACGGATTTGTGCCAAAAACGCGTTTTAAGCATGCACATGCATCTTTTGGTAGACGCGGATGATGTTTTCTGCAAAACCACGAGATCTGTATGCAAATGGTGCTTTTGGCAGAACGCGCACGTGGATTTCTACCAAACGACGTGCTAAGCATGCCGATGCTGCTCTTTTTAACACCCGCGCACGCATTTGTGCGAAAACGCGTTTTAAGCATGCACATGCATCTTTTGGTGGACGCGGATGCTGTTTTCTGTAAAACCACAAGATGTGCACGCAAATGGTGCTTTTGGCAGAACGCGCACGTGGATTTCTACCAAACGACTTGCTAAGCATGCCGATGCTGCTCTTTTTAGCACCCGCGCACGGATTTGTGCGAAAACGCGTTTTAAGCATGCACAAGCATCTTTTGGTTGACGCGGATGTTGTTTTCTCCAAAACCACAAGATGTGCATGCAAATGGTGCTTTTGGCAGAACGCGCACGTGAATTTCCACCAAACGACGTGCTAAGCATGCCGATGCTGCTCTTTTTAGCACCCGCGCACGGATTTGTGCGAAAACGCGTTTTAAGCATGCACATGCATCTTTTCGTGGACGCGGATGCTGTTTTCTGTAAAACCACAAGATGTGCACGCAAATGGTGCTTTTGGCAGAACGCGCACGTGGATTTCTACCAAACGACTTGCTAAGCATGCCGATGCTGCTCTTTTTAGCACCCGCGCACGGATTTGTGCGAAAACGCGTTTTAAGCATGCACAAGCATCTTTTGGTTGACGCGGATGTTGTTTTCTCCAAAACCACAAGATGTGCATGCAAATGGTGCTTTTGGCAGAACGCGCACGTGAATTTCAACCAAACGACGTGCTAAGCATGCCGATGCTGCTCTTTTTAGCACCCGCGCACGGATTTGTGCGAAAACGCGTTTTAAGCATGCACATGCATCTTTTGGTAGACGCGGATGATGTTTTCTGCAAAACCACAAGATGTGCATGCAAATTGTGCTTTTGGCAGAACGCGCACGTGGATTTCTACCAAACGACGTGTTAAGCATGCCGATGCTGCTCTTTTTAGCACCCGCGCACGGATTTGTGCGAAAACGCGTTTTAAGCATGCACATGCGTCTTTTGGTGGACGCGGATGCTGTTTTCTGCAAAACCACAAGATGTGCACGCAAATGGTGCTTTAGGCAGAACGCGCACGTGGATTTCTGCCAATAGACGTGCTAAGCATGCCGATGCTGCTCTTTTTAGCACCCGCGCACGGATTTGTGCCAAAAACGCGTTTTAAGCATGCACATGCATCTTTTGGTAGACGCGGATGATGTTTTCTGCAAAACCACGAGATCTGTATGCAAATGGTGCTTTTGGCAGAACGCGCACGTGGATTTCTACCAAACGACGTGCTAAGCATGCCGATGCTGCTCTTTTTAACACCCGCGCACGCATTTGTGCGAAAACGCGTTTTAAGCATGCACATGCATCTTTTGGTGGACGCGGATGCTGTTTTCTGTAAAACCACAAGATGTGCACGCAAATGGTGCTTTTGGCAGAACGCGCACGTGGATTTCTACCAAACGACTTGCTAAGCATGCCGATGCTGCTCTTTTTAGCACCCGCGCACGGATTTGTGCGAAAACGCGTTTTAAGCATGCACAAGCATCTTTTGGTTGACGCGGATGTTGTTTTCTCCAAAACCACAAGATGTGCATGCAAATGGTGCTTTTGGCAGAACGCGCACGTGAATTTCCACCAAACGACGTGCTAAGCATGCCGATGCTGCTCTTTTTAGCACCCGCGCACGGATTTGTGCGAAAACGCGTTTTAAGCATGCACATGCATCTTTTCGTGGACGCGGATGCTGTTTTCTGTAAAACCACAAGATGTGCACGCAAATGGTGCTTTTGGCAGAACGCGCACGTGGATTTCTACCAAACGACTTGCTAAGCATGCCGATGCTGCTCTTTTTAGCACCCGCGCACGGATTTGTGCGAAAACGCGTTTTAAGCATGCACAAGCATCTTTTGGTTGACGCGGATGTTGTTTTCTCCAAAACCACAAGATGTGCATGCAAATGGTGCTTTTGGCAGAACGCGCACGTGAATTTCAACCAAACGACGTGCTAAGCATGCCGATGCTGCTCTTTTTAGCACCCGCGCACGGATTTGTGCGAAAACGCGTTTTAAGCATGCACATGCATCTTTTGGTAGACGCGGATGTCGTTTTCTCCAAAACCACAAGATGTGCATGCAAATGGTGCTTTTGGCAGAACGCGCACGTGGATTTCTACCAAACGACGTGCTAAGCATGGCGAAGCTGCTCTTTTTAGCACACGCGCACGGATTTGTGCCAGAAACGCGTTTTAAGCATGCACATGCATCTTTTGGTAGACGCGGATGATGTTTTCTGCAAAACCACAAGATCTGTAAGCAAATGGTGCTTTTGGCAGAGCGCGCACGTGGATTTCTACCAAACGGCGTGCTAAGCATGCCGATGCTGCTCTTTGTAGCACCCGCGCACGGATTTGTACGAAAACGCGTTTTAAGCATGCACATGCATCTTTTGGTGGACGCGGATGCTGTTTTCTGTAAAACCACAAGATGTGCACGCAAATGGTGCTTTTGGCAGAACGCGCACGTGGATTTCTACCAAACGACTTGCTACGCATGCCGATGCTGCTCTTTTTAGCACCCGCGCACGGATTTGTGCGAAAACGCGTTTTAAGCTTGCACAAGCATCTTTTGGTTGACGCGGATGTTGTTTTCTCCAAAACCACAAGATGTGCATGCAAATGGTGCTTTTGGCAGAACGCGCACGTGAATTTCCACCAAACGACGTGCTAAGCATGCCGATGCTGCTCTTTTTAGCACCCGCGCACGGATTTGTGCGAAAACGCGTTTTAAGCATGCACATGCATCTTTTGGTAGACGCGGATGTCGTTTTCTCCAAAACCACGAGATGTGCATGCAAATGGTGCTTTTGGCAGAACGCGCACGTGGATTTCTACCAAACGACGTGCTAAGCATGGCGAAGCTGCTCTTTTTAGCACACGCGCACGGATTTGTGCCAAAAACGCGTTTTAAGCATGCACATGCATCTTTTGGTAGACGCGGACGACGTTTTCTGCAAAACCACAAGATCTGTAAGCAAATGGTGCTTTTGGCAGAACGCGCACGTGGATTTCTACCAAACGGCGTGCTAAGCATGCCTATGCTGCTCTTTTTAGCACCCGCGCACGGATTTGTACGAAAACGCGTTTTAAGCATGCACATGCATCTTTTGGTAGACGCGGATGCTGTTTTCTGCAAAACCACAAGATGTGCATGCAAATGGTGCTTTTGGCAGAACGCGCACGTGGATTTCTACCAAACGACGTGCTAAGCATGCCGATGCTGCTCTTTTTAGCACCCGCGCACGGATTTGTGCGAAAACGCGTTTTAAGCATGCACATGCATCTTTTGGTGGACGCGGATGCTGTTTTCTGTAAAACCACAAGATGTGCACGCAAATGGTGCTTTTGGCAGAACGCGCACGTGGATTTCTACCAAACGACTTGCTAAGCATGCCGATGCTGCTCTTTTTAGCACCCGCGCACGGATTTGTGCGAAAACGCGTTTTAAGCATGCACAAGCATCTTTTGGTTGACGCGGATGTTGTTTTCTCCAAAACCACAAGATGTGCATGCAAATGGTGCTTTTGGCAGAACGCGCACGTGAATTTCCACCAAACGACGTGCTAAGCATGCCGATGCTGCTCTTTTTAGCACCCGCGCACGGATTTGTGCGAAAACGCGTTTTAAGCATGCACATGCATCTTTTCGTGGACGCGGATGCTGTTTTCTGTAAAACCACAAGATGTGCACGCAAATGGTGCTTTTGGCAGAACGCGCACGTGGATTTCTACCAAACGACTTGCTAAGCATGCCGATGCTGCTCTTTTTAGCACCCGCGCACGGATTTGTGCGAAAACGCGTTTTAAGCATGCACAAGCATCTTTTGGTTGACGCGGATGTTGTTTTCTCCAAAACCACAAGATGTGCATGCAAATGGTGCTTTTGGCAGAACGCGCATGTGAATTTCCACCAAACGACGTGCTAAGCATGCCGATGCTGCTCTTTTTAGCACCCGCGCACGGATTTGTGCGAAAACGCGTTTTAAGCATGCACATGCATCTTTTGGTAGACGCGGATGTCGTTTTCTCCAAAACCACAAGATGTGCATGCAAATGGTGCTTTTGGCAGAACGCGCACGTGGATTTCTACCAAACGACGTGCTAAGCATGGCGAAGCTGCTCTTTTTAGCACACGCGCACGGATTTGTGCCAGAAACGCGTTTTAAGCATGCACATGCATCTTTTGGTAGACGCGGATGATGTTTTCTGCAAAACCACAAGATCTGTAAGCAAATGGTGCTTTTGGCAGAGCGCGCACGTGGATTTCTACCAAACGGCGTGCTAAGCATGCCGATGCTGCTCTTTGTAGCACCCGCGCACGGATTTGTACGAAAACGCGTTTTAAGCATGCACATGCATCTTTTGGTGGACGCGGATGCTGTTTTCTGTAAAACCACAAGATGTGCACGCAAATGGTGCTTTTGGCAGAACGCGCACGTGGATTTCTACCAAACGACTTGCAACGCATGCCGATGCTGCTCTTTTTAGCACCCGCGCACGGATTTGTGCGAAAACGCGTTTTAAGCTTGCACAAGCATCTTTTGGTTGACGCGGATGTTGTTTTCTCCAAAACCACAAGATGTGCATGCAAATGGTGCTTTTGGCAGAACGCGCACGTGAATTTCCACCAAACGACGTGCTAAGCATGCCGATGCTGCTCTTTTTAGCACCCGCGCACGGATTTGTGCGAAAACGCGTTTTAAGCATGCACATGCATCTTTTGGTAGACGCGGATGTCGTTTTCTCCAAAACCACGAGATGTGCATGCAAATGGTGCTTTTGGCAGAACGCGCACGTGGATTTCTACCAAACGACGTGCTAAGCATGGCGAAGCTGCTCTTTTTAGCACACGCGCACGGATTTGTGCCAAAAACGCGTTTTAAGCATGCACATGCATCTTTTGGTAGACGCGGACGATGTTTTCTGCAAAACCACAAGATCTGTAAGCAAATGGTGCTTTTGGCAGAACGCGCACGTGGATTTCTACCAAACGGCGTGCTAAGCATGCCTATGCTGCTCTTTTTAGCACCCGCGCACGGATTTGTACGAAAACGCGTTTTAAGCATGCACATGCATCTTTTGGTAGACGCGGATGCTGTTTTCTGCAAAACCACAAGATGTGCATGCAAATGGTGCTTTTGGCAGAACGCGCACGTGGATTTCTACCAAACGACGTGCTAAGCATGCCGATGCTGCTCTTTTAAGCACCCGCGCACGGATTTGTGCGAAAACGCGTTTTAAGCATGCACATGCATCTTTTGGTGGACGCGGATGCTGTTTTCTGTAAAACCACAAGATGTGCACGCAAATGGTGCTTTTGGCAGAACGCGCACGTGGATTTCTACCAAACGACTTGCTAAGCATGCCGATGCTGCTCTTTTTAGCACCCGCGCACGGATTTGTGCGAAAACGCGTTTTAAGCATGCACAAGCATCTTTTGGTTGACGCGGATGTTGTTTTCTCCAAAACCACAAGATGTGCATGCAAATGGTGCTTTTGGCAGAACGCGCACGTGAATTTCCACCAAACGACGTGCTAAGCATGCCGATGCTGCTCTTTTTAGCACCCGCGCACGGATTTGTGCGAAAACGCGTTTTAAGCATGCACATGCATCTTTTCGTGGACGCGGATGCTGTTTTCTGTAAAACCACAAGATGTGCACGCAAATGGTGCTTTTGGCAGAACGCGCACGTGGATTTCTACCAAACGACTTGCTAAGCATGCCGATGCTGCTCTTTTTAGCACCCGCGCACGGATTTGTGCGAAAACGCGTTTTAAGCATGCACAAGCATCTTTTGGTTGACGCGGATGTTGTTTTCTCCAAAACCACAAGATGTGCATGCAAATGGTGCTTTTGGCAGAACGCGCATGTGAATTTCCACCAAACGACGTGCTAAGCATGCCGATGCTGCTCTTTTTAGCACCCGCGCACGGATTTGTGCGAAAACGCGTTTTAAGCATGCACATGCATCTTTTGGTAGACGCGGATGTCGTTTTCTCCAAAACCACAAGATGTGCATGCAAATGGTGCTTTTGGCAGAACGCGCACGTGGATTTCTACCAAACGACGTGCTAAGCATGGCGAAGCTGCTCTTTTTAGCACACGCGCACGGATTTGTGCCAGAAACGCGTTTTCAGCATGCACATGCATCTTTTGGTAGACGCGGATGATGTTTTCTGCAAAACCACAAGATCTGTAAGCAAATGGTGCTTTTGGCAGAGCGCGCACGTGGATTTCTACCAAACGGCGTGCTAAGCATGCCGATGCTGCTCTTTGTAGCACCCGCGCATGGATTTGTACGAAAACGCGTTTTAAGCATGCACATGCATCTTTTGGTGGACGCGGATGCTGTTTTCTGTAAAACCACAAGATGTGCACGCAAATGGTGCTTTTGGCAGAACGCGCACGTGGATTTCTACCAAACGGCGTGCTAAGCATGCCGATGCTGCTCTTTTTAGCACCCGCGCACGGATTTGTACGAAAACGCGTTTCAAGCATGCACATGCATCTTTTGGTAGACGCGGATGCTGTTTTCTGCAAAACCACAAGATGTGCATGCAAATGGTGCTTTTGGCAGAACGCGCACGTGGATTTCTACCAAACGACGTGCTAAGCATGCCGATGCTGCTCTTTTTAGCACCCGCGCACCGATTTGTGCGAAAACGCGTTTTAAGCATGCACATGCGTCTTTTGGTGGACGCGGATGCTGTTTTCTGCAAAACCACAAGATGTGCACGCAAATGGTGCTTTAGGCAGAACGCGCACGTGGATTTCTACCAAACGACGTGCTAAGCATGCCGATGCTGCTCTTTTTAGCACCCGCGCACGCATTTGCGCGAAAACGCGTTTTAAGCATGCACATGCATCTTTTGGTAGACGCGGATGAAGTTTTCTGCAAAACCACAAGACGTGCATGCAAATGGTGCTTTTGGCAGAACGCGCACGTGGATTTCTACCAAACGACGTGCTAAGCATGCCGATGCTGCTCTTTTTAGCACCCGCGCACGGATTTGTGCGAAAACGCGTTTTAAGCATACACATGCATCTTTTGGTAGACGCGGATGTCGTTTTCTCCAAAACCACAAGATGTGCATGCAAATGGTGCTTTTGGCAGAACGCGCACGAGGATTTCTACCAAACGACGTGCTAAGCATGCCGATGCTGCTCTTTTTAGCACCCGCGCACGCATTTGTGCGAAAACGCGTTTTAAGCATGCACATGCATCTTTTGGTAGACGCGGATGAAGTTTTCTGCAAAACCACAAGACGTGCATGCACATGGTGCTTTTGGCAGAACGCGCACGTGGATTTCTACCAAACGACGTGCTAAGCATGCCGATGCTGCTCTTTTTAGTACACGCGCACGGATTTGTTCGAAAACGCGTTTTAAGCATGCACATGCATCTTTTGGTGGACGCGGATGCTGTTTTCTGTAAAACCACAAGATGTGCATGCAAATGGTGCTTTTGGCAGAACGCGCACGTGGATTTCTACCAAACGACTTGCTACGCATGCCGATGCTGCTCTTTTTAGCACCCGCGCACGGATTTGTGCGAAAACGCGTTTTAAGCTTGCACAAGCATCTTTTGGTTGACGCGGATGTTATTTTCTCCAAAACCACAAGATGTGCATGCAAATGGTGCTTTTGGCAGAACGCGCACGTGAATTTCCACCAAACGACGTGCTAAGCATGCCGATGCTGCTCTTTTTAGCACCCGCGCACGGATTTGTGCGAAAACGCGTTTTAAGCATGCACATGCATCTTTTGGTAGACGCGGATGTCGTTTTCTCCAAAACCACGAGATGTGCATGCAAATGGTGCTTTTGGCAGAACGCGCACGTGGATTTCTACCAAACGACGTGCTAAGCATAGCGAAGCTGCTCTTTTTAGCACACGCGCACGGATTTGTGCCAAAAACGCGTTTTAAGCATGCACATGCATCTTTTGGTAGACGCGGATGATGTTTTCTGCAAAACCACAAGATCTGTAAGCAAATGGTGCTTTTGGCAGAACGCGCACGTGGATTTCTACCAAACGGCGTGCTAAGCATGCCGATGCTGCTCTTTTTAGCACCCGCGCACGGATTTGTACGAAAACGCGTTTTAAGCATGCACATGCATCTTTTGGTAGACGCGGATGCTGTTTTCTGCAAAACCACAAGATGTGCATGCAAATGGTGCTTTTGGCAGAACGCGCACGTGGATTTCTACCAAACGACGTGCTAAGCATGCCGATGCTGCTCTTTTTAGCACCCGCGCATGGATTTGTACGAAAACGCGTTTTAAGCATGCACATACATCTTTTGGTAGACGCGGATGATGTTTTCTGCAAAACCACAAGATGTGCATGCAAATGGTGCTTTTGGCAGAACGCGCACGTGGATTTCTAGCAAACGACGTGCTAAGCATGCCGATGCTGCTCTTTTTAGCACCCGCGCACGGATTTGTGCGAAAACGCGTTTTAAGCATGCACATGCATCTGTTGGTAGACGCGGATGATGTCTTCTGCAAAACCACAATATCTGTATGCAAATGGTGCTTTTAGCAGAACGCGCACGTGGATTTCTACCAAACGACGTGCTAAGCATGCCGATGCTGCTCTTTTTAGCACCCGCGCACGGATTTGTGCGAAAACGCGTTTTAAGCATGCACACGCATCTTTTGGTAGACGCGGATGAAGTTTTCTGCAAAACCACAAGATGTGCATGCAAATGGTGCTTTTGGCAGAACGCGCACGTGGATTTCTACCAAACGACGTGCTAAGTATGCCGATGCTGCTCTTTTTAGCACCCGCGCACGGATTTGTGTGAAAACGGGTTTTAAGCATGCACATGCATCTTTTGGTAGACGCGGATGAAGTTTTCTGCAAAACCACAAGACGTGCATGCAAATGGTGCTTTTGGCAGAACGCGCACGTGGATTTCTACCAAACGACGTGCTAAGCTTGCCGATGCTGCTCTTTTTAGCACCCGCGCACGGATTTGTGCGAAAACGCGTTTTAAGCATACACATGCATCTTTTGGTAGACGCGGATGTCGTTTTCTCCAAAACCACAAGATGTGCATGCAAATGGTGCTTTTTGGCAGAACGCGCACGAGGATTTCTACCAAACGACGTGCTAAGCATGCCGATGCTGCTCTTTTTAGCACCCGCGCACGCATTTGTGCGAAAACGCGTTTTAAGCATGCACATGCATCTTTTGGTAGAAGCGGATGAAGTTTTCTGCAAAACCACAAGACGTGCATGCAAATGGTGCTTTTGGCAGAACGCGCACGTGGATTTCTACCAAACGACGTGCTAAGCATGCCGATGCTGCTCTTTTTAGTACCCGCGCACGGATTTGTTCGAAAACGCGTTTTAAGCATGCACATGCATCTTTTGGTGGACGCGGATGCTGTTTTCTGTAAAACCACAAGATGTGCATGCAAATGGTGCTTTTGGCAGAACGCGCACGTGGATTTCTACCAAACGACTTGCTACGCATGCCGATGCTGCTCTTTTTAGCACCCGCGCACGGATTTGTGCGAAAACGCGTTTTAAGCTTGCACAAGCATCTTTTGGTTGACGCGGATGTTATTTTCTCCAAAACCACAAGATGTGCATGCAAATGGTGCTTTTGGCAGAACGCGCACGTGAATTTCCACCAAACGACGTGCTAAGCATGCCGATGCTGCTCTTTTTAGCACCCGCGCACGGATTTGTGCGAAAACGCGTTTTAAGCATGCACATGCATCTTTTGGTAGACGCGGATGTCGTTTTCTCCAAAACCACGAGATGTGCATGCAAATGGTGCTTTTGGCAGAACGCGCACGTGGATTTCTACCAAACGACGTGCTAAGCATGGCGAAGCTGCTCTTTTTAGCACACGCGCACGGATTTGTGCCAAAAACGCGTTTTAGCATGCACATGCATCTTTTGGTAGACGCGGATGATGTTTTCTGCAAAACCACAAGATCTGTAAGCAAATGGTGCTTTTGGCAGAACGCGCACGTGGATTTCTACCAAACGGCGTGCTAAGCATGCCGATGCTGCTCTTTTTAGCACCCGCGCACGGATTTGTACGAAAACGCGTTTTAAGCATGCACATGCATCTTTTGGTAGACGCGGATGCTGTTTTCTGCAAAACCACAAGATGTGCATGCAAATGGTGCTTTTGGCAGAACGCGCACGTGGATTTCTACCAAACGACGTGCTAAGCATGCCGATGCTGCTCTTTTTAGCACCCGCGCATGGATTTGTACGAAAACGCGTTTTAAGCATGCACATACATCTTTTGGTAGACGCGGATGATGTTTTCTGCAAAACCACAAGATGTGCATGCAAATGGTGCTTTTGGCAGAACGCGCACGTGGATTTCTAGCAAACGACGTGCTAAGCATGCCGATGCTGCTCTTTTTAGCACCCGCGCACGGATTTGTGCGAAAACGCGTTTTAAGCATGCACATGCATCTGTTGGTAGACGCGGATGATGTCTTCTGCAAAACCACAATATCTGTATGCAAATGGTGCTTTTAGCAGAACGCGCACGTGGATTTCTACCAAACGACGTGCTAAGTATGCCGATGCTGCTCTTTTTAGCACCCGCGCACCGATTTGTGCGAAAACGCGTTTTAAGCATGCACATGCGTCTTTTGGTGGACGCGGATGCTGTTTTCTGCAAAACCACAAGATGTGCACGCAAATGGTGCTTTAGGCAGAACGCGCACGTGGATTTCTACCAAACGACGTGCTAAGCATGCCGATGCTGCTCTTTTTAGCACCCGCGCTCGGATTTGTGCGAAAACGCGTTTTAAGCATGCACATGCATCTTTTGGTAGACGCGGATGATGTTTTCTGCAAAACCACAATATGTGCATGCAAATTGTGCTTTTGGCAGAACGCGCACGTGGATTTCTACCAAACGACGTGTTAAGCATGCCGATGCTGCTCTTTTTAGCACCCGCGCACCGATTTGTGCGAAAACGCGTTTTAAGCATGCACATGCGTCTTTTGGTGGACGCGGATGCTGTTTTCTGCAAAACCACAAGATGTGCACGCAAATGGTGCTTTAGGCAGAACGCGCACGTGGATTTCTACCAAACGACGTGCTAAGCATGCCGATGCTGCTCTTTTTAGCACCCGCGCAGGCATTTGCGCGAAAACGCGTTTTAAGCATGCACATGCATCTTTTGGTAGACGCGGATGAAGTTTTCTGCAAAACCACAAGACGTGCATGCAAATGGTGCTTTTGGCAGAACGCGCACGTGGATTTCTACCAAACGACGTGCTAAGCATGCCGATGCTGCTCTTTTTAGCACCCGCGCACGGATTTGTGCGAAAACGCGTTTTAAGCATACACATGCATCTTTTGGTAGACGCGGATGTCGTTTTCTCCAAAACCACAAGATGTGCATGCAAATGGTGCTTTTGGCAGAACGCGCACGAGGATTTCTACCAAACGACGTGCTAAGCATGCCGATGCTGCTCTTTTTAGCACCCGCGCACGCATTTGTGCGAAAACGCGTTTTAAGCATGCACATGCATCTTTTGGTAGACGCGGATGAAGTTTTCTGCAAAACCACAAGACGTGCATGCAAATGGTGCTTTTGGCAGAACGCGCACGTGGATTTCTACCAAACGACGTGCTAAGCATGCCGATGCTGCTCTTTTTAGTACCCGCGCACGGATTTGTTCGAAAACGCGTTTTAAGCATGCACATGCATCTTTTGGTGGACGCGGATGCTGTTTTCTGTAAAACCACAAGATGTGCATGCAAATGGTGCTTTTGGCAGAACGCGCACGTGGATTTCTACCAAACGACTTGCTACGCATGCCGATGCTGCTCTTTTTAGCACCCGCGCACGGATTTGTGCGAAAACGCGTTTTAAGCTTGCACAAGCATCTTTTGGTTGACGCGGATGTTATTTTCTCCAAAACCACAAGATGTGCATGCAAATGGTGCTTTTGGCAGAACGCGCACGTGAATTTCCACCAAACGACGTGCTAAGCATGCCGATGCTGCTCTTTTTAGCACCCGCGCACGGATTTGTGCGAAAACGCGTTTTAAGCATGCACATGCATCTTTTGGTAGACGCGGATGTCGTTTTCTCCAAAACCACGAGATGTGCATGCAAATGGTGCTTTTGGCAGAACGCGCACGTGGATTTCTACCAAACGACGTGCTAAGCATGGCGAAGCTGCTCTTTTTAGCACACGCGCACGGATTTGTGCCAAAAACGCGTTTTAAGCATGCACATGCATCTTTTGGTAGACGCGGATGATGTTTTCTGCAAAACCACAAGATCTGTAAGCAAATGGTGCTTTTGGCAGAACGCGCACGTGGATTTCTACCAAACGGCGTGCTAAGCATGCCGATGCTGCTCTTTTTAGCACCCGCGCACGGATTTGTACGAAAACGCGTTTTAAGCATGCACATGCATCTTTTGGTAGACGCGGATGCTGTTTTCTGCAAAACCACAAGATGTGCATGCAAATGGTGCTTTTGGCAGAACGCGCACGTGGATTTCTACCAAACGACGTGCTAAGCATGCCGATGCTGCTCTTTTTAGCACCCGCGCATGGATTTGTACGAAAACGCGTTTTAAGCATGCACATACATCTTTTGGTAGACGCGGATGATGTTTTCTGCAAAACCACAAGATGTGCATGCAAATGGTGCTTTTGGCAGAACGCGCACGTGGATTTCTAGCAAACGACGTGCTAAGCATGCCGATGCTGCTCTTTTTAGCACCCGCGCACGGATTTGTGCGAAAACGCGTTTTAAGCATGCACATGCATCTGTTGGTAGACGCGGATGATGTCTTCTGCAAAACCACAATATCTGTATGCAAATGGTGCTTTTAGCAGAACGCGCACGTGGATTTCTACCAAACGACGTGCTAAGCATGCCGATGCTGCTCTTTTTAGCACCCGCGCACGGATTTGTGCGAAAACGCGTTTTAAGCATGCACACGCATCTTTTGGTAGACGCGGATGAAGTTTTCTGCAAAACCACAAGATGTGCATGCAAATGGTGCTTTTGGCAGAACGCGCACGTGGATTTCTACCAAACGACGTGCTAAGTATGCCGATGCTGCTCTTTTTAGCACCCGCGCACGGATTTGTGTGAAAACGGGTTTTAAGCATGCACATGCATCTTTTGGTAGACGCGGATGAAGTTTTCTGCAAAACCACAAAATGTGCATGCAAATGGTGCTTTTGGCAGAACGCGCGCGTGGATTTCTACCAATAGACGTGCTAAGCATGCCGATGCTGCTCTTTTTAGCACCCGCGCACGGATTTGTGCCAAAAACGCGTTTTAAGCATGCACATGCATCTTTTGGTAGACGCGGATGATGTTTTCTGCAAAACCACAAGATCTGTGTGCAAATGGTGCTTTTGGCAGAACGCGCACGTGGATTTCTACCAAACGACGTGCTAAGCATGCCGATGCTGCTCTTTTTAGCACCCGCGCACGCATTTGCGCGAAAACGCGTTTTAAGCATGCACATGCATCTTTTGGTAGACGCGGATGAAGTTTTCTGCAAAACCACAAGACGTGCATGCAAATGGTGCTTTTGGCAGAACGCGCACGTGGATTTCTACCAAACGACGTGCTAAGCATGCCGATGCTGCTCTTTTTAGCACCCGCGCACGGATTTGTGCGAAAACGCGTTTTAAGCATACACATGCATCTTTTGATAGACGCGGATGTCGTTTTCTCCAAAACCACAAGATGTGCATGCAAATGGTGCTTTTGGCAGAACGCGCACGAGGATTTCTACCAAACGACGTGCTAAGCATGCCGATGCTGCTCTTTTTAGCACCCGCGCACGCATTTGTGCGAAAACGCGTTTTAAGCATGCACATGCATCTTTTGGTAGACGCGGATGAAGTTTTCTGCAAAACCACAAGACGTGCATGCAAATGGTGCTTTTGGCAGAACGCGCACGTGGATTTCTACCAAACGACGTGCTAAGCATGCCGATGCTGCTCTTTTTAGTACCCGCGCACGGATTTGTTCGAAAACGCGTTTTAAGCATGCACATGCATCTTTTGGTGGACGCGGATGCTGTTTTCTGTAAAACCACAAGATGTGCATGCAAATGGTGCTTTTGGCAGAACGCGCACGTGGATTTCTACCAAACGACTTGCTACGCATGCCGATGCTGCTCTTTTTAGCACCCGCGCACGGATTTGTGCGAAAACGCGTTTTAAGCTTGCACAAGCATCTTTTGGTTGACGCGGATGTTATTTTCTCCAAAACCACAAGATGTGCATGCAAATGGTGCTTTTGGCAGAACGCGCACGTGAATTTCCACCAAACGACGTGCTAAGCATGCCGATGCTGCTCTTTTTAGCACCCGCGCACGGATTTGTGCGAAAACGCGTTTTAAGCATGCACATGCATCTTTTGGTAGACGCGGATGTCGTTTTCTCCAAAACCACGAGATGTGCATGCAAATGGTGCTTTTGGCAGAACGCGCACGTGGATTTCTACCAAACGACGTGCTAAGCATGGCGAAGCTGCTCTTTTTAGCACACGCGCACGGATGTGTGCCAAAAACGCGTTTTAAGCATGCACATGCATCTTTTGGTAGACGCGGATGATGTTTTCTGCAAAACCACAAGATCTGTAAGCAAATGGTGCTTTTGGCAGAACGCGCACGTGGATTTCTACCAAACGGCGTGCTAAGCATGCCGATGCTGCTCTTTTTAGCACCCGCGCACGGATTTGTACGAAAACGCGTTTTAAGCATGCACATGCATCTTTTGGTAGACGCGGATGCTGTTTTCTGCAAAACCACAAGATGTGCATGCAAATGGTGCTTTTGGCAGAACGCGCACGTGGATTTCTACCAAACGACGTGCTAAGCATGCCGATGCTGCTCTTTTTAGCACCCGCGCATGGATTTGTACGAAAACGCGTTTTAAGCATGCACATACATCTTTTGGTAGACGCGGATGATGTTTTCTGCAAAACCACAAGATGTGCATGCAAATGGTGCTTTTGGCAGAACGCGCACGTGGATTTCTAGCAAACGACGTGCTAAGCATGCCGATGCTGCTCTTTTTAGCACCCGCGCACGGATTTGTGCGAAAACGCGTTTTAAGCATGCACATGCATCTGTTGGTAGACGCGGATGATGTCTTCTGCAAAACCACAATATCTGTATGCAAATGGTGCTTTTAGCAGAACGCGCACGTGGATTTCTACCAAACGACGTGCTAAGCATGCCGATGCTGCTCTTTTTAGCACCCGCGCACGGATTTGTGCGAAAACGCGTTTTAAGCATGCACACGCATCTTTTGGTAGACGCGGATGAAGTTTTCTGCAAAACCACAAGATGTGCATGCAAATGGTGCTTTTGGCAGAACGCGCACGTGGATTTCTACCAAACGACGTGCTAAGTATGCCGATGCTGCTCTTTTTAGCACCCGCGCGCGGATTTGTGTGAAAACGGGTTTTAAGCATGCACATGCATCTTTTGGTAGACGCGGATGAAGTTTTCTGCAAAACCACAAAATGTGCATGCAAATGGTGCTTTTGGCAGAACGCGCACGTGGATTTCTACCAAACGACGTGCTAAGCATGCCGATGCTGCTCTTTTTAGCACCCGCGCTCGGATTTGTGCGAAAACGCGTTTTAAGCATGCACATGCATCTTTTGGTAGACGCGGATGATGTTTTCTGCAAAACCACAAGATGTGCATGCAAATTGTGCTTTTGGCAGAACGCGCACGTGGATTTCTACCAAACGACGTGTTAAGCATGCCGATGCTGCTCTTTTTAGCACCCGCTCAGCGATTTGTGCGAAAACGCGTTTTAAGCATGCACATGCGTCTTTTGGTGGACGCGGATGCTGTTTTCTGCAAAACCACAAGATGTGCACGCAAATGGTGCTTTAGGCAGAACGCGCACGTGGATTTCTACCAAACGACGTGCTAAGCATGCCGATGCTGCTCTTTTTAGCACCCGCGCTCGGATTTGTGCGAAAACGCGTTTTAAGCATGCACATGCATCTTTTGGTAGACGCGGATGATGTTTTCTGCAAAACCACAAGATGTGCATGCAAATTGTGCTTTTGGCAGAACGCGCACGTGGATTTCTACCAAACGACGTGTTAAGCATGCCGATGCTGCTCTTTTTAGCACCCGCGCACCGATTTGTGCGAAAACGCGTTTTAAGCATGCACATGCGTCTTTTGGTGGACGCGGATGCTGTTTTCTGCAAAACCACAAGATGTGCACGCAAATGGTGCTTTAGGCAGAACGCGCACGTGGATTTCTACCAAACGACGTGCTAAGCATGCCGATGCTGCTCTTTTTAGCACCCGCGCACGCATTTGCGCGAAAACGCGTTTTAAGCATGCACATGCATCTTTTGGTAGACGCGGATGAAGTTTTCTGCAAAACCACAAGACGTGCATGCAAATGGTGCTTTTGGCAGAACGCGCACGAGGATTTCTACCAAACGACGTGCTAAGCATGCCGATGCTGCTCTTTTTAGCACCCGCGCACGCATTTGTGCGAAAACGCGTTTTAAGCATGCACATGCATCTTTTGGTAGACGCGGATGTCGTTTTCTCCAAAACCACAAGATGTGCATGCAAATGGTTCTTTTGGCAGAACGCGCACGTGGATTTCTACCAAACGACGTGCTAAGCATGGCGAAGCTGCTCTTTTTAGCACACGCGCACGGATTTGTGCCAGAAACGCGTTTTAAGCATGCACATGCATCTTTTGGTAGACGCGGATGATGTTTTCTGCAAAACCACAAGATCTGTAAGCAAATGGTGCTTTTGGCAGAACGCGCACGTGGATTTCTACCAAACGGCGTGCTAAGCATGCCGATGCTGCTCTTTGTAGCACCCGCGCACGGATTTGTACGAAAACGCGTTTTAAGCATGCACTTGCATCTTTTGGTGGACGCGGATGCTGTTTTCTGTAAAACCACAAGATGTGCACGCAAATGGTGCTTTTGGCAGAACGCGCACGTGGATTTCTACCAAACGACTTGCTACGCATGCCGATGCTGCTCTTTTTAGCACCCGCGCATGGATTTGTGCGAAAACGCGTTTTAAGCATGCACAAGCATCTTTTGGTTGACGCGGATGTTGTTTTCTCCAAAACCACGAGATGTGCATGCAAATGGTGCTTTTGGCAGAACGCGCACGTGGATTTCTACCAAACGACGTGCTAAGCATGGCGAAGCTGCTCTTTTTAGCACACGCGCACGGATTTGTTCCAAAAACGCGTTTTAAGCATGCACATGCATCTTTTGGTAGACGCGGATGATGTTTTCTGCAAAACCACAAGATCTGTAAGCAAATGGTGCTTTTGGCAAAACGCGCACGTGGATTTCTACCAAACGGCGTGCTAAGCATGCCGATGCTGCTCTTTTTAGCACCCGCGCACGGATTTGTACGAAAACGCGTTTTAAGCATGCACATGCATCTTTTGGTAGACGCGGATGCTGTTTTCTGCAAAACCACAAGATGTGCATGCCAATGGTGCTTTTGGCAGAACGAGCACGTGGATTTCTACCAAACGACGTGCTAAGCATGCCGATGCTGCTCTTTTTAGCACCCGCGCATGGATTTGTGCGAAAACGCGTTTTAAGCATGCACATACATCTTTTGGTAGACGCGGATGATGTTTTCTGCAAAACCACAAGATGTGCATGCAAATGGTGCTTTTGGCAGAACGCGCACGTGGATTTCTAGCAGACGACGTGCTAAGCATGCCGAGGCTCCTCTTTTTAGCACCCGCGCACGGATTTGTGCGAAAACGCGTTTTAAGCATGCACATGCATCTTTTGGTAGACGCGGATGATGTTTTCTGCAAAACCACAAGATGTGCATGCAAATTGTGCTTTTGGCAGAACGCGCACGTGGATTTCTACCAAACGACGTGTTAAGCATGCCGATGCTGCTCTTTTTAGCACCCGCGCACGGATTTGTGCGAAAACGCGTTTTAAGCATGCACATGCGTCTTTTGGTGGACGCGGATGCTGTTTTCTGCAAAACCACAAGATGTGCACGCAAATGGTGCTTTAGGCAGAACGCGCACGTGGATTTCTACCAAACGACGTGCTAAGCATGCCGATGCTGCTCTTTTTAGCACCCGCGCACGGATTTGTGCGAAAACGCGTTTTAAGCATGCACAAGCATCTTTTGGTTGACGCGGATGTTGTTTTCTCCAAAACCACAAGATGTGCATGCAAATGGTGCTTTTGGCAGAACGCGCGCATGGATTTCTGCCAATAGACGTGCTAAGCATGCCGATGCTGCTCTTTTTAGCACCCGCGCACGGATTTGTGCCAAAAACGCGTTTTAAGCATGCACATGCATCTTTTGGTAGACGCGGATGATGTTTTCTGCAAAACCACGAGATCTGTATGCAAATGGTGCTTTTGGCAGAACGCGCACGTGGATTTCTACCAAACGACGTGCTAAGCATGCCGATGCTGCTCTTTTTAACTCCCGCGCACGCATTTGTGCGAAAACGCGTTTTAAGCATGCACATGCATCTTTTGGTGGACGCGGATGCTGTTTTCTGTAAAACCACAAGATGTGCACGCAAATGGTGCTTTTGGCAGAACGCGCACGTGGATTTCTACCAAACGACTTGCTAAGCATGCCGATGCTGCTCTTTTTAGCACCCGCGCACGGATTTGTGCGAAAACGCGTTTTAAGCATGCACAAGCATCTTTTGGTTGACGCGGATGTTGTTTTCTCCAAAACCACAAGATGTGCATGCAAATGGTGCTTTTGGCAGAACGCGCACGTGAATTTCCACCAAACGACGTGCTAAGCATGCCGATGCTGCTCTTTTTAGCACCCGCGCACGGATTTGTGCGAAAACGCGTTTTAAGCATGCACATGCATCTTTTCGTGGACGCGGATGCTGTTTTCTGTAAAACCACAAGATGTGCACGCAAATGGTGCTTTTGGCAGAACGCGCACGTGGATTTCTACCAAACGACTTGCTAAGCATGCCGATGCTGCTCTTTTTAGCACCCGCGCACGGATTTGTGCGAAAACGCGTTTTAAGCATGCACAAGCATCTTTTGGTTGACGCGGATGTTGTTTTCTCCAAAACCACAAGATGTGCATGCAAATGGTGCTTTTGGCAGAACGCGCACGTGAATTTCAACCAAACGACGTGCTAAGCATGCCGATGCTGCTCTTTTTAGCACCCGCGCACGGATTTGTGCGAAAACGCGTTTTAAGCATGCACATGCATCTTTTGGTAGACGCGGATGATGTTTTCTGCAAAACCACAAGATGTGCATGCAAATTGTGCTTTTGGCAGAACGCGCACGTGGATTTCTACCAAACGACGTGTTAAGCATGCCGATGCTGCTCTTTTTAGCACCCGCGCACGGATTTGTGCGAAAACGCGTTTTAAGCATGCACATGCGTCTTTTGGTGGACGCGGATGCTGTTTTCTGCAAAACCACAAGATGTGCACGCAAATGGTGCTTTAGGCAGAACGCGCACGTGGATTTCTGCCAATAGACGTGCTAAGCATGCCGATGCTGCTCTTTTTAGCACCCGCGCACGGATTTGTGCCAAAAACGCGTTTTAAGCATGCACATGCATCTTTTGGTAGACGCGGATGATGTTTTCTGCAAAACCACGAGATCTGTATGCAAATGGTGCTTTTGGCAGAACGCGCACGTGGATTTCTACCAAACGACGTGCTAAGCATGCCGATGCTGCTCTTTTTAACACCCGCGCACGCATTTGTGCGAAAACGCGTTTTAAGCATGCACATGCATCTTTTGGTGGACGCGGATGCTGTTTTCTGTAAAACCACAAGATGTGCACGCAAATGGTGCTTTTGGCAGAACGCGCACGTGGATTTCTACCAAACGACTTGCTAAGCATGCCGATGCTGCTCTTTTTAGCACCCGCGCACGGATTTGTGCGAAAACGCGTTTTAAGCATGCACAAGCATCTTTTGGTTGACGCGGATGTTGTTTTCTCCAAAACCACAAGATGTGCATGCAAATGGTGCTTTTGGCAGAACGCGCACGTGAATTTCCACCAAACGACGTGCTAAGCATGCCGATGCTGCTCTTTTTAGCACCCGCGCACGGATTTGTGCGAAAACGCGTTTTAAGCATGCACATGCATCTTTTCGTGGACGCGGATGCTGTTTTCTGTAAAACCACAAGATGTGCACGCAAATGGTGCTTTTGGCAGAACGCGCACGTGGATTTCTACCAAACGACTTGCTAAGCATGCCGATGCTGCTCTTTTTAGCACCCGCGCACGGATTTGTGCGAAAACGCGTTTTAAGCATGCACAAGCATCTTTTGGTTGACGCGGATGTTGTTTTCTCCAAAACCACAAGATGTGCATGCAAATGGTGCTTTTGGCAGAACGCGCACGTGAATTTCAACCAAACGACGTGCTAAGCATGCCGATGCTGCTCTTTTTAGCACCCGCGCACGGATTTGTGCGAAAACGCGTTTTAAGCATGCACATGCATCTTTTGGTAGACGCGGATGTCGTTTTCTCCAAAACCACAAGATGTGCATGCAAATGGTGCTTTTGGCAGAACGCGCACGTGGATTTCTACCAAACGACGTGCTAAGCATGGCGAAGCTGCTCTTTTTAGCACACGCGCACGGATTTGTGCCAGAAACGCGTTTTAAGCATGCACATGCATCTTTTGGTAGACGCGGATGATGTTTTCTGCAAAACCACAAGATCTGTAAGCAAATGGTGCTTTTGGCAGAGCGCGCACGTGGATTTCTACCAAACGGCGTGCTAAGCATGCTGATGCTGCTCTTTGTAGCACCCGCGCACGGATTTGTACGAAAACGCGTTTTAAGCATGCACATGCATCTTTTGGTGGACGCGGATGCTGTTTTCTGTAAAACCACAAGATGTGCACGCAAATGGTGCTTTTGGCAGAACGCGCACGTGGATTTCTACCAAACGACTTGCTACGCATGCCGATGCTGCTCTTTTTAGCACCCGCGCACGGATTTGTGCGAAAACGCGTTTTAAGCTTGCACAAGCATCTTTTGGTTGACGCGGATGTTGTTTTCTCCAAAACCACAAGATGTGCATGCAAATGGTGCTTTTGGCAGAACGCGCACGTGAATTTCCACCAAACGACGTGCTAAGCATGCCGATGCTGCTCTTTTTAGCACCCGCGCACGGATTTGTGCGAAAACGCGTTTTAAGCATGCACATGCATCTTTTGGTAGACGCGGATGTCGTTTTCTCCAAAACCACGAGATGTGCATGCAAATGGTGCTTTTGGCAGAACGCGCACGTGGATTTCTACCAAACGACGTGCTAAGCATGGCGAAGCTGCTCTTTTTAGCACACGCGCACGGATTTGTGCCAAAAACGCGTTTTAAGCATGCACATGCATCTTTTGGTAGACGCGGACGATGTTTTCTGCAAAACCACAAGATCTGTAAGCAAATGGTGCTTTTGGCAGAACGCGCACGTGGATTTCTACCAAACGGCGTGCTAAGCATGCCTATGCTGCTCTTTTTAGCACCCGCGCACGGATTTGTACGAAAACGCGTTTTAAGCATGCACATGCATCTTTTGGTAGACGCGGATGCTGTTTTCTGCAAAACCACAAGATGTGCATGCAAATGGTGCTTTTGGCAGAACGCGCACGTGGATTTCTACCAAACGACGTGCTAAGCATGCCGATGCTGCTCTTTTTAGCACCCGCGCACGGATTTGTGCGAAAACGCGTTTTAAGCATGCACATGCATCTTTTGGTGGACGCGGATGCTGTTTTCTGTAAAACCACAAGATGTGCACGCAAATGGTGCTTTTGGCAGAACGCGCACGTGGATTTCTACCAAACGACTTGCTAAGCATGCCGATGCTGCTCTTTTTAGCACCCGCGCACGGATTTGTGCGAAAACGCGTTTTAAGCATGCACAAGCATCTTTTGGTTGACGCGGATGTTGTTTTCTCCAAAACCACAAGATGTGCATGCAAATGGTGCTTTTGGCAGAACGCGCACGTGAATTTCCACCAAACGACGTGCTAAGCATGCCGATGCTGCTCTTTTTAGCACCCGCGCACGGATTTGTGCGAAAACGCGTTTTAAGCATGCACATGCATCTTTTCGTGGACGCGGATGCTGTTTTCTGTAAAACCACAAGATGTGCACGCAAATGGTGCTTTTGGCAGAACGCGCACGTGGATTTCTACCAAACGACTTGCTAAGCATGCCGATGCTGCTCTTTTTAGCACCCGCGCACGGATTTGTGCGAAAACGCGTTTTAAGCATGCACAAGCATCTTTTGGTTGACGCGGATGTTGTTTTCTCCAAAACCACAAGATGTGCATGCAAATGGTGCTTTTGGCAGAACGCGCATGTGAATTTCCACCAAACGACGTGCTAAGCATGCCGATGCTGCTCTTTTTAGCACCCGCGCACGGATTTGTGCGAAAACGCGTTTTAAGCATGCACATGCATCTTTTGGTAGACGCGGATGTCGTTTTCTCCAAAACCACAAGATGTGCATGCAAATGGTGCTTTTGGCAGAACGCGCACGTGGATTTCTACCAAACGACGTGCTAAGCATGGCGAAGCTGCTCTTTTTAGCACACGCGCACGGATTTGTGCCAGAAACGCGTTTTAAGCATGCACATGCATCTTTTGGTAGACGCGGATGATGTTTTCTGCAAAACCACAAGATCTGTAAGCAAATGGTGCTTTTGGCAGAGCGCGCACGTGGATTTCTACCAAACGGCGTGCTAAGCATGCCGATGCTGCTCTTTGTAGCACCCGCGCACGGATTTGTACGAAAACGCGTTTTAAGCATGCACATGCATCTTTTGGTGGACGCGGATGCTGTTTTCTGTAAAACCACAAGATGTGCACGCAAATGGTGCTTTTGGCAGAACGCGCACGTGGATTTCTACCAAACGACTTGCAACGCATGCCGATGCTGCTCTTTTTAGCACCCGCGCACGGATTTGTGCGAAAACGCGTTTTAAGCTTGCACAAGCATCTTTTGGTTGACGCGGATGTTGTTTTCTCCAAAACCACAAGATGTGCATGCAAATGGTGCTTTTGGCAGAACGCGCACGTGAATTTCCACCAAACGACGTGCTAAGCATGCCGATGCTGCTCTTTTTAGCACCCGCGCACGGATTTGTGCGAAAACGCGTTTTAAGCATGCACATGCATCTTTTGGTAGACGCGGATGTCGTTTTCTCCAAAACCACGAGATGTGCATGCAAATGGTGCTTTTGGCAGAACGCGCACGTGGATTTCTACCAAACGACGTGCTAAGCATGGCGAAGCTGCTCTTTTTAGCACACGCGCACGGATTTGTGCCAAAAACGCGTTTTAAGCATGCACATGCATCTTTTGGTAGACGCGGACGATGTTTTCTGCAAAACCACAAGATCTGTAAGCAAATGGTGCTTTTGGCAGAACGCGCACGTGGATTTCTACCAAACGGCGTGCTAAGCATGCCTATGCTGCTCTTTTTAGCACCCGCGCACGGATTTGTACGAAAACGCGTTTTAAGCATGCACATGCATCTTTTGGTAGACGCGGATGCTGTTTTCTGCAAAACCACAAGATGTGCATGCAAATGGTGCTTTTGGCAGAACGCGCACGTGGATTTCTACCAAACGACGTGCTAAGCATGCCGATGCTGCTCTTTTTAGCACCCGCGCACGGATTTGTGCGAAAACGCGTTTTAAGCATGCACATGCATCTTTTGGTGGACGCGGATGCTGTTTTCTGTAAAACCACAAGATGTGCACGCAAATGGTGCTTTTGGCAGAACGCGCACGTGGATTTCTACCAAACGACTTGCTAAGCATGCCGATGCTGCTCTTTTTAGCACCCGCGCACGGATTTGTGCGAAAACGCGTTTTAAGCATGCACAAGCATCTTTTGGTTGACGCGGATGTTGTTTTCTCCAAAACCACAAGATGTGCATGCAAATGGTGCTTTTGGCAGAACGCGCACGTGAATTTCCACCAAACGACGTGCTAAGCATGCCGATGCTGCTCTTTTTAGCACCCGCGCACGGATTTGTGCGAAAACGCGTTTTAAGCATGCACATGCATCTTTTCGTGGACGCGGATGCTGTTTTCTGTAAAACCACAAGATGTGCACGCAAATGGTGCTTTTGGCAGAACGCGCACGTGGATTTCTACCAAACGACTTGCTAAGCATGCCGATGCTGCTCTTTTTAGCACCCGCGCACGGATTTGTGCGAAAACGCGTTTTAAGCATGCACAAGCATCTTTTGGTTGACGCGGATGTTGTTTTCTCCAAAACCACAAGATGTGCATGCAAATGGTGCTTTTGGCAGAACGCGCATGTGAATTTCCACCAAACGACGTGCTAAGCATGCCGATGCTGCTCTTTTTAGCACCCGCGCACGGATTTGTGCGAAAACGCGTTTTAAGCATGCACATGCATCTTTTGGTAGACGCGGATGTCGTTTTCTCCAAAACCACAAGATGTGCATGCAAATGGTGCTTTTGGCAGAACGCGCACGTGGATTTCTACCAAACGACGTGCTAAGCATGGCGAAGCTGCTCTTTTTAGCACACGCGCACGGATTTGTGCCAGAAACGCGTTTTCAGCATGCACATGCATCTTTTGGTAGACGCGGATGATGTTTTCTGCAAAACCACAAGATCTGTAAGCAAATGGTGCTTTTGGCAGAGCGCGCACGTGGATTTCTACCAAACGGCGTGCTAAGCATGCCGATGCTGCTCTTTGTAGCACCCGCGTATGGATTTGTACGAAAACGCGTTTTAAGCATGCACATGCATCTTTTGGTGGACGCGGATGCTGTTTTCTGTAAAACCACAAGATGTGCACGCAAATGGTGCTTTTGGCAGAACGCGCACGTGGATTTCTACCAAACGACTTGCTACGCATGCCGATGCTGCTCTTTTTAGCACCCGCGCACGGATTTGTGCGAAAACGCGTTTTAAGCTTGCACAAGCATCTTTTGGTTGACGCGGATGTTATTTTCTCCAAAACCACAAGATGTGCATGCAAATGGTGCTTTTGGCAGAACGCGCACGCGAATTTCCACCATACGACGTGCTAAGCATGCCGATGCTGCTCTTTTTAGCACCCGCGCACGGATTTGTGCGAAAACGCGTTTTAAGCATGCACATGCATCTTTTGGTAGACGCGGATGAAGTTTTCTGCAAAACCACAAGACGTGCATGCAAATGGTGCTTTTGGCAGAACGCGCACGTGGATTTCTACCAAACGACGTGCTAAGCATGCCGATGCTGCTCTTTTTAGCACCCGCGCACGGATTTGTGCGAAAACGCGTTTTAAGCATACACATGCATCTTTTGGTAGACGCGGATGTCGTTTTCTCCAAAACCACAAGATGTGCATGCAAATGGTGCTTTTGGCAGAACGCGCACGAGGATTTCTACCAAACGACGTGCTAAGCATGCCGATGCTGCTCTTTTTAGCACCCGCGCACGCATTTGTGCGAAAACGCGTTTTAAGCATGCACATGCATCTTTTGGTAGACGCGGATGAAGTTTTCTGCAAAACCACAAGACGTGCATGCAAATGGTGCTTTTGGCAGAACGCGCACGTGGATTTCTACCAAACGACGTGCTAAGCATGCCGATGCTGCTCTTTTTAGTACACGCGCACGGATTTGTTCGAAAACGCGTTTTAAGCATGCACATGCATCTTTTGGTGGACGCGGATGCTGTTTTCTGTAAAACCACAAGATGTGCATGCAAATGGTGCTTTTGGCAGAACGCGCACGTGGATTTCTACCAAACGACTTGCTACGCATGCCGATGCTGCTCTTTTTAGCACCCGCGCACGGATTTGTGCGAAAACGCGTTTTAAGCTTGCACAAGCATCTTTTGGTTGACGCGGATGTTATTTTCTCCAAAACCACAAGATGTGCATGCAAATGGTGCTTTTGGCAGAACGCGCACGTGAATTTCCACCAAACGACGTGCTAAGCATGCCGATGCTGCTCTTTTTAGCACCCGCGCACGGATTTGTGCGAAAACGCGTTTTAAGCATGCACATGCATCTTTTGGTAGACGCGGATGTCGTTTTCTCCAAAACCACGAGATGTGCATGCAAATGGTGCTTTTGGCAGAACGCGCACGTGGATTTCTACCAAACGACGTGCTAAGCATGGCGAAGCTGCTCTTTTTAGCACACGCGCACGGATTTGTGCCAAAAACGCGTTTTAAGCATGCACATGCATCTTTTGGTAGACGCGGATGATGTTTTCTGCAAAACCACAAGATCTGTAAGCAAATGGTGCTTTTGGCAGAACGCGCACGTGGATTTCTACCAAACGGCGTGCTAAGCATGCCGATGCTGCTCTTTTTAGCACCCGCGCACGGATTTGTACGAAAACGCGTTTTAAGCATGCACATGCATCTTTTGGTAGACGCGGATGCTGTTTTCTGCAAAACCACAAGATGTGCATGCAAATGGTGCTTTTGGCAGAACGCGCACGTGGATTTCTACCAAACGACGTGCTAAGCATGCCGATGCTGCTCTTTTTAGCACCCGCGCATGGATTTGTACGAAAACGCGTTTTAAGCATGCACATACATCTTTTGGTAGACGCGGATGATGTTTTCTGCAAAACCACAAGATGTGCATGCAAATGGTGCTTTTGGCAGAACGCGCACGTGGATTTCTAGCAAACGACGTGCTAAGCATGCCGATGCTGCTCTTTTTAGCACCCGCGCACGGATTTGTGCGAAAACGCGTTTTAAGCATGCACATGCATCTGTTGGTAGACGCGGATGATGTCTTCTGCAAAACCACAATATCTGTATGCAAATGGTGCTTTTAGCAGAACGCGCACGTGGATTTCTACCAAACGACGTGCTAAGCATGCCGATGCTGCTCTTTTTAGCACCCGCGCACGGATTTGTGCGAAAACGCGTTTTAAGCATGCACACGCATCTTTTGGTAGACGCGGATGAAGTTTTCTGCAAAACCACAAGATGTGCATGCAAATGGTGCTTTTGGCAGAACGCGCACGTGGATTTCTACCAAACGACGTGCTAAGTATGCCGATGCTGCTCTTTTTAGCACCCGCGCACGGATTTGTGTGAAAACGGGTTTTAAGCATGCACATGCATCTTTTGGTAGACGCGGATGAAGTTTTCTGCAAAACCACAAGACGTGCATGCAAATGGTGCTTTTGGCAGAACGCGCACGTGGATTTCTACCAAACGACGTGCTAAGCATGCCGATGCTGCTCTTTTTAGCACCCGCGCACGGATTTGTGCGAAAACGCGTTTTAAGCATACACATGCATCTTTTGGTAGACGCGGATGTCGTTTTCTCCAAAACCACAAGATGTGCATGCAAATGGTGCTTTTGGCAGAACGCGCACGAGGATTTCTACCAAACGACGTGCTAAGCATGCCGATGCTGCTCTTTTTAGCACCCGCGCACGCATTTGTGCGAAAACGCGTTTTAAGCATGCACACGCATCTTTTGGTAGAAGCGGATGAAGTTTTCTGCAAAACCACAAGACGTGCATGCAAATGGTGCTTTTGGCAGAACGCGCACGTGGATTTCTACCAAACGACGTGCTAAGCATGCCGATGCTGCTCTTTTAGTACCCGCGCACGGATTTGTTCGAAAACGCGTTTTAGGCATGCACATGCATCTTTTGGTGGACGCGGATGCTGTTTTCTGTAAAACCACAAGATGTGCATGCAAATGGTGCTTTTGGCAGAACGCGCACGTGGATTTCTACCAAACGACTTGCTACGCATGCCGATGCTGCTCTTTTTAGCACCCGCGCACGGATTTGTGCGAAAACGCGTTTAAGCTTGCACAAGCATCTTTTGGTTGACGCGGATGTTATTTTCTCCAAAACCACAAGATGTGCATGCAAATGGTGCTTTTGGCAGAACGCGCACGTGAATTTCCACCAAACGACGTGCTAAGCATGCCGATGCTGCTCTTTTTAGCACCCGCGCACGGATTTGTGCGAAAACGCGTTTTAAGCATGCACATGCATCTTTTGGTAGACGCGGATGTCGTTTTCTCCAAAACCACGAGATGTGCATGCAAATGGTGCTTTTGGCAGAACGCGCACGTGGATTTCTACCAAACGACGTGCTAAGCATGGCGAAGCTGCTCTTTTTAGCACACGCGCACGGATTTGTGCCAAAAACGCGTTTTAGCATGCACATGCATCTTTTGGTAGACGCGGATGATGTTTTCTGCAAAACCACAAGATCTGTAAGCAAATGGTGCTTTTGGCAGAACGCGCACGTGGATTTCTACCAAACGGCGTGCTAAGCATGCCGATGCTGCTCTTTTTAGCACCCGCGCACGGATTTGTACGAAAACGCGTTTTAAGCATGCACATGCATCTTTTGGTAGACGCGGATGCTGTTTTCTGCAAAACCACAAGATGTGCATGCAAATGGTGCTTTTGGCAGAACGCGCACGTGGATTTCTACCAAACGACGTGCTAAGCATGCCGATGCTGCTCTTTTTAGCACCCGCGCATGGATTTGTACGAAAACGCGTTTTAAGCATGCACATACATCTTTTGGTAGACGCGGATGATGTTTTCTGCAAAACCACAAGATGTGCATGCAAAGGTGCTTTTGGCAGAACGCGCACGTGGATTTCTAGCAAACGACGTGCTAAGCATGCCGATGCTGCTCTTTTTAGCACCCGCGCACGGATTTGTGCGAAAACGCGTTTTAAGCATGCACATGCATCTGTTGGTAGACGCGGATGATGTCTTCTGCAAAACCACAATATCTGTATGCAAATGGTGCTTTTAGCAGAACGCGCACGTGGATTTCTACCAAACGACGTGCTAAGCATGCCGATGCTGCTCTTTTAGCACCCGCGCACGGATTTGTGCGAAAACGCGTTTTAAGCATGCACACGCATCTTTTGGTAGACGCGGATGAAGTTTTCTGCAAAACCACAAGATGTGCATGCAAATGGTGCTTTTGGCAGAACGCGCACGTGGATTTCTACCAAACGACGTGCTAAGTATGCCGATGCTGCTCTTTTTAGCACCCGCGCACCGATTTGTGCGAAAACGCGTTTTAAGCATGCACATGCGTCTTTTGGTGGACGCGGATGCTGTTTTCTGCAAAACCACAAGATGTGCACGCAAATGGTGCTTTAGGCAGAACGCGCACGTGGATTTTTACCAAACGACGTGCTAAGCATGCCGATGCTGCTCTTTTTAGCACCCGCGCTCGGATTTGTGCGAAAACGCGTTTTAAGCATGCACATGCATCTTTTGGTAGACGCGGATGATGTTTTCTGCAAAACCACAATATGTGCATGCAAATTGTGCTTTTGGCAGAACGCGCACGTGGATTTCTACCAAACGACGTGTTAAGCATGCCGATGCTGCTCTTTTTAGCACCCGCGCACCGATTTGTGCGAAAACGCGTTTTAAGCATGCACATGCGTCTTTTGGTGGACGCGGATGCTGTTTTCTGCAAAACCACAAGATGTGCACGCAAATGGTGCTTTAGGCAGAACGCGCACGTGGATTTCTACCAAACGACGTGCTAAGCATGCTGATGCTGCTCTTTTTAGCACCCGCGCACGCATTTGCGCGAAAACGCGTTTTAAGCATGCACATGCATCTTTTGGTAGACGCGGATGAAGTTTTCTGCAAAACCACAAGACGTGCATGCAAATGGTGCTTTTGGCAGAACGCGCACGTGGATTTCTACCAAACGACGTGCTAAGCATGCCGATGCTGCTCTTTTTAGCACCCGCGCACGGATTTGTGCGAAAACGCGTTTTAAGCATACACATGCATCTTTTGGTAGACGCGGATGATGTTTTCTGCAAAACCACAAGATCTGTAAGCAAATGGTGCTTTTGGCAGAACGCGCACGTGGATTTCTACCAAACGGCGTGCTAAGCATGCCGATGCTGCTCTTTTTAGCACCCGCGCACGGATTTGTACGAAAACGCGTTTTAAGCATGCACATGCATCTTTTGGTAGACGCGGATGCTGTTTTCTGCAAAACCACAAGATGTGCATGCAAATGGTGCTTTTGGCAGAACGCGCACGTGGATTTCTACCAAACGACGTGCTAAGCATGCCGATGCTGCTCTTTTTAGCACCCGCGCATGGATTTGTACGAAAACGCGTTTTAAGCATGCACATACATCTTTTGGTAGACGCGGATGATGTTTTCTGCAAAACCACAAGATGTGCATGCAAATGGTGCTTTTGGCAGAACGCGCACGTGGATTTCTAGCAAACGACGTGCTAAGCATGCCGATGCTGCTCTTTTTAGCACCCGCGCACGGATTTGTGCGAAAACGCGTTTTAAGCATGCACATGCATCTGTTGGTAGACGCGGATGATGTCTTCTGCAAAACCACAATATCTGTATGCAAATGGTGCTTTTAGCAGAACGCGCACGTGGATTTCTACCAAACGACGTGCTAAGCATGCCGATGCTGCTCTTTTTAGCACCCGCGCACGGATTTGTGCGAAAACGCGTTTTAAGCATGCACACGCATCTTTTGGTAGACGCGGATGAAGTTTTCTGCAAAACCACAAGATGTGCATGCAAATGGTGCTTTTGGCAGAACGCGCACGTGGATTTCTACCAAACGACGTGCTAAGTATGCCGATGCTGCTCTTTTTAGCACCCGCGCACCGATTTGTGCGAAAACGCGTTTTAAGCATGCACATGCGTCTTTTGGTGGACGCGGATGCTGTTTTCTGCAAAACCACAAGATGTGCACGCAAATGGTGCTTTAGGCAGAACGCGCACGTGGATTTCTACCAAACGACGTGCTAAGCATGCCGATGCTGCTCTTTTTAGCACCCGCGCTCGGATTTGTGCGAAAACGCGTTTTAAGCATGCACATGCATCTTTTGGTAGACGCGGATGATGTTTTCTGCAAAACCACAATATGTGCATGCAAATTGTGCTTTTGGCAGAACGCGCACGTGGATTTCTACCAAACGACGTGTTAAGCATGCCGATGCTGCTCTTTTTAGCACCCGCGCACCGATTTGTGCGAAAACGCGTTTTAAGCATGCACATGCGTCTTTTGGTGGACGCGGATGCTGTTTTCTGCAAAACCACAAGATGTGCACGCAAATGGTGCTTTAGGCAGAACGCGCACGTGGATTTCTACCAAACGACGTGCTAAGCATGCTGATGCTGCTCTTTTTAGCACCCGCGCACGCATTTGCGCGAAAACGCGTTTTAAGCATGCACATGCATCTTTTGGTAGACGCGGATGAAGTTTTCTGCAAAACCACAAGACGTGCATGCAAATGGTGCTTTTGGCAGAACGCGCACGTGGATTTCTACCAAACGACGTGCTAAGCATGCCGATGCTGCTCTTTTTAGCACCCGCGCACGGATTTGTGCGAAAACGCGTTTTAAGCATACACATGCATCTTTTGGTAGACGCGGATGTCGTTTTCTCCAAAACCACAAGATGTGCATGCAAATGGTGCTTTTGGCAGAACGCGCACGAGGATTTCTACCAAACGACGTGCTAAGCATGCCGATGCTGCTCTTTTTAGCACCCGCGCACGCATTTGTGCGAAAACGCGTTTTAAGCATGCACATGCATCTTTTGGTAGACGCGGATGAAGTTTTCTGCAAAACCACAAGACGTGCATGCAAATGGTGCTTTTGGCATAACGCGCACGTGGATTTCTACCAAACGACGTGCTAAGCATGCCGATGCTGCTCTTTTTAGTACCCGCGCACGGATTTGTTCGAAAACGCGTTTTAAGCATGCACATGCATCTTTTGGTGGACGCGGATGCTGTTTTCTGTAAAACCACAAGATGTGCATGCAAATGGTGCTTTTGGCAGAACGCGCACGTGGATTTCTACCAAACGACTTGCTACGCATGCCGATGCTGCTCTTTTTAGCACCCGCGCACGGATTTGTGCGAAAACGCGTTTTAAGCTTGCACAAGCATCTTTTGGTTGACGCGGATGTTATTTTCTCCAAAACCACAAGATGTGCATGCAAATGGTGCTTTTGGCAGAACGCGCACGTGAATTTCCACCAAACGACGTGCTAAGCATGCCGATGCTGCTCTTTTTAGCACCCGCGCACGGATTTGTGCGAAAACGCGTTTTAAGCATGCACATGCATCTTTTGGTAGACGCGGATGTCGTTTTCTCCAAAACCACGAGATGTGCATGCAAATGGTGCTTTTGGCAGAACGCGCACGTGGATTTCTACCAAACGACGTGCTAAGCATGGCGAAGCTGCTCTTTTTAGCACACGCGCACGGATTTGTGCCAAAAACGCGTTTTAAGCATGCACATGCATCTTTTGGTAGACGCGGATGATGTTTTCTGCAAAACCACAAGATCTGTAAGCAAATGGTGCTTTTGGCAGAACGCGCACGTGGATTTCTACCAAACGGCGTGCTAAGCATGCCGATGCTGCTCTTTTTAGCACCCGCGCACGGATTTGTACGAAAACGCGTTTTAAGCATGCACATGCATCTTTTGGTAGACGCGGATGCTGTTTTCTGCAAAACCACAAGATGTGCATGCAAATGGTGCTTTTGGCAGAACGCGCACGTGGATTTCTACCAAACGACGTGCTAAGCATGCCGATGCTGCTCTTTTTAGCACCCGCGCATGGATTTGTACGAAAACGCGTTTTAAGCATGCACATACATCTTTTGGTAGACGCGGATGATGTTTTCTGCAAAACCACAAGATGTGCATGCAAATGGTGCTTTTGGCAGAACGCGCACGTGGATTTCTAGCAAACGACGTGCTAAGCATGCCGATGCTGCTCTTTTTAGCACCCGCGCACGGATTTGTGCGAAAACGCGTTTTAAGCATGCACATGCATCTGTTGGTAGACGCGGATGATGTCTTCTGCAAAACCACAATATCTGTATGCAAATGGTGCTTTTAGCAGAACGCGCACGTGGATTTCTACCAAACGACGTGCTAAGCATGCCGATGCTGCTCTTTTTAGCACCCGCGCACGGATTTGTGCGAAAACGCGTTTTAAGCATGCACACGCATCTTTTGGTAGACGCGGATGAAGTTTTCTGCAAAACCACAAGATGTGCATGCAAATGGTGCTTTTGGCAGAACGCGCACGTGGATTTCTACCAAACGACGTGCTAAGTATGCCGATGCTGCTCTTTTTAGCACCCGCGCACGGATTTGTGTGAAAACGGGTTTTAAGCATGCACATGCATCTTTTGGTAGACGCGGATGAAGTTTTCTGCAAAACCACAAAATGTGCATGCAAATGGTGCTTTTGGCAGAACGCGCGCGTGGATTTCTACCAATAGACGTGCTAAGCATGCCGATGCTGCTCTTTTTAGCACCCGCGCACGGATTTGTGCCAAAAACGCGTTTTAAGCATGCACATGCATCTTTTGGTAGACGCGGATGATGTTTTCTGCAAAACCACAAGATCTGTGTGCAAATGGTGCTTTTGGCAGAACGCGCACGTGGATTTCTACCAAACGACGTGCTAAGCATGCCGATGCTGCTCTTTTTAGCACCCGCGCACGCATTTGCGCGAAAACGCGTTTTAAGCATGCACATGCATCTTTTGGTAGACGCGGATGAAGTTTTCTGCAAAACCACAAGACGTGCATGCAAATGGTGCTTTTGGCAGAACGCGCACGTGGATTTCTACCAAACGACGTGCTAAGCATGCCGATGCTGCTCTTTTTAGCACCCGCGCACGGATTTGTGCGAAAACGCGTTTTAAGCATACACATGCATCTTTTGATAGACGCGGATGTCGTTTTCTCCAAAACCACAAGATGTGCATGCAAATGGTGCTTTTGGCAGAACGCGCACGAGGATTTCTACCAAACGACGTGCTAAGCATGCCGATGCTGCTCTTTTTAGCACCCGCGCACGCATTTGTGCGAAAACGCGTTTTAAGCATGCACATGCATCTTTTGGTAGACGCGGATGAAGTTTTCTGCAAAACCACAAGACGTGCATGCAAATGGTGCTTTTGGCAGAACGCGCACGTGGATTTCTACCAAACGACGTGCTAAGCATGCCGATGCTGCTCTTTTTAGTACCCGCGCACGGATTTGTTCGAAAACGCGTTTTAAGCATGCACATGCATCTTTTGGTGGACGCGGATGCTGTTTTCTGTAAAACCACAAGATGTGCATGCAAATGGTGCTTTTGGCAGAACACGCACGTGGATTTCTACCAAACGACTTGCTACGCATGCCGATGCTGCTCTTTTTAGCACCCGCGCACGGATTTGTGCGAAAACGCGTTTTAAGCTTGCACAAGCATCTTTTGGTTGACGCGGATGTTATTTTCTCCAAAACCACAAGATGTGCATGCAAATGGTGCTTTTGGCAGAACGCGCACGTGAATTTCCACCAAACGACGTGCTAAGCATGCCGATGCTGCTCTTTTTAGCACCCGCGCACGGATTTGTGCGAAAACGCGTTTTAAGCATGCACATGCATCTTTTGGTAGACGCGGATGTCGTTTTCTCCAAAACCACGAGATGTGCATGCAAATGGTGCTTTTGGCAGAACGCGCACGTGGATTTCTACCAAACGACGTGCTAAGCATGGCGAAGCTGCTCTTTTTAGCACACGCGCACGGATTTGTGCCAAAAACGCGTTTTAAGCATGCACATGCATCTTTTGGTAGACGCGGATGATGTTTTCTGCAAAACCACAAGATCTGTAAGCAAATGGTGCTTTTGGCAGAACGCGCACGTGGATTTCTACCAAACGGCGTGCTAAGCATGCCGATGCTGCTCTTTTTAGCACCCGCGCACGGATTTGTACGAAAACGCGTTTTAAGCATGCACATGCATCTTTTGGTAGACGCGGATGCTGTTTTCTGCAAAACCACAAGATGTGCATGCAAATGGTGCTTTTGGCAGAACGCGCACGTGGATTTCTACCAAACGACGTGCTAAGCATGCCGATGCTGCTCTTTTTAGCACCCGCGCATGGATTTGTACGAAAACGCGTTTTAAGCATGCACATACATCTTTTGGTAGACGCGGATGATGTTTTCTGCAAAACCACAAGATGTGCATGCAAATGGTGCTTTTGGCAGAACGCGCACGTGGATTTCTAGCAAACGACGTGCTAAGCATGCCGATGCTGCTCTTTTTAGCACCCGCGCACGGATTTGTGCGAAAACGCGTTTTAAGCATGCACATGCATCTGTTGGTAGACGCGGATGATGTCTTCTGCAAAACCACAATATCTGTATGCAAATGGTGCTTTTAGCAGAACGCGCACGTGGATTTCTACCAAACGACGTGCTAAGCATGCCGATGCTGCTCTTTTTAGCACCCGCGCACGGATTTGTGCGAAAACGCGTTTTAAGCATGCACACGCATCTTTTGGTAGACGCGGATGAAGTTTTCTGCAAAACCACAAGATGTGCATGCAAATGGTGCTTTTGGCAGAACGCGCACGTGGATTTCTACCAAACGACGTGCTAAGTATGCCGATGCTGCTCTTTTTAGCACCCGCGCGCGGATTTGTGTGAAAACGGGTTTTAAGCATGCACATGCATCTTTTGGTAGACGCGGATGAAGTTTTCTGCAAAACCACAAAATGTGCATGCAAATGGTGCTTTTGGCAGAACGCGCACGTGGATTTCTACCAAACGACGTGCTAAGCATGCCGATGCTGCTCTTTTTAGCACCCGCGCTCGGATTTGTGCGAAAACGCGTTTTAAGCATGCACATGCATCTTTTGGTAGACGCGGATGATGTTTTCTGCAAAACCACAAGATGTGCATGCAAATTGTGCTTTTGGCAGAACGCGCACGTGGATTTCTACCAAACGACGTGTTAAGCATGCCGATGCTGCTCTTTTTAGCACCCGCTCACCGATTTGTGCGAAAACGCGTTTTAAGTATGCACATGCGTCTTTTGGTGGACGCGGATGCTGTTTTCTGCAAAACCACAATATGTGCACGCAAATGGTGCTTTAGGCAGAACGCGCACGTGGATTTCTACCAAACGACGTGCTAAGCATGCCGATGCTGCTCTTTTTAGCACCCGCGCTCGGATTTGTGCGAAAACGCGTTTTAAGCATGCACATGCATCTTTTGGTAGACGCGGATGATGTTTTCTGCAAAACCACAAGATGTGCATGCAAATTGTGCTTTTGGCAGAACGCGCACGTGGATTTCTACCAAACGACGTGTTAAGCATGCCGATGCTGCTCTTTTTAGCACCCGCGCACCGATTTGTGCGAAAACGCGTTTTAAGCATGCACATGCGTCTTTTGGTGGACGCGGATGCTGTTTTCTGCAAAACCACAAGATGTGCACGCAAATGGTGCTTTAGGCAGAACGCGCACGTGGATTTCTACCAAACGACGTGCTAAGCATGCCGATGCTGCTCTTTTTAGCACCCGCGCACGCATTTGCGCGAAAACGCGTTTTAAGCATGCACATGCATCTTTTGGTAGACGCGGATGAAGTTTTCTGCAAAACCACAAGACGTGCATGCAAATGGTGCTTTTGGCAGAACGCGCACGTGGATTTCTACCAAACGACGTGCTAAGCATGCCGATGCTGCTCTTTTTAGCACCCGCGCACGGATTTGTGCGAAAACGCGTTTTAAGCATACACATGCATCTTTTGGTAGACGCGGATGTCGTTTTCTCCAAAACCACAAGATGTGCATGCAAATGGTGCTTTTGGCAGAACGCGCACGAGGATTTCTACCAAACGACGTGCTAAGCATGCCGATGCTGCTCTTTTTAGCACCCGCGCACGCATTTGTGCGAAAACGCGTTTTAAGCATGCACATGCATCTTTTGGTAGACGCGGATGAAGTTTTCTGCAAAACCACAAGACGTGCATGCAAATGGTGCTTTTGGCAGAACGCGCACGTGGATTTCTACCAAACGACGTGCTAAGCATGCCGATGCTGCTCTTTTTAGTACCCGCGCACGGATTTGTTCGAAAACGCGTTTTAAGCATGCACATGCATCTTTTGGTGGACGCGGATGCTGTTTTCTGTAAAACCACAAGATGTGCATGCAAATGGTGCTTTTGGCAGAACGCGCACGTGGATTTCTACCAAACAACTTGCTACGCATGCCGATGCTGCTCTTTTTAGCACCCGCGCACGGATTTGTGCGAAAACGCGTTTTAAGCTTGCACAAGCATCTTTTGGTTGACGCGGATGTTATTTTCTCCAAAACCACAAGATGTGCATGCAAATGGTGCTTTTGGCAGAACGCGCACGTGAATTTCCGCCAAACGACGTGCTAAGCATGCCGATGCTGCTCTTTTTAGCACCCGCGCACGGATTTGTGCGAAAACGCGTTTTAAGCATGCACATGCATCTTTTGGTAGACGCGGATGTCGTTTTCTCCAAAACCACGAGATGTGCATGCAAATGGTGCTTTTGGCAGAACGCGCACGTGGATTTCTACCAAACGACGTGCTAAGCATGGCGAAGCTGCTCTTTTTAGCACACGCGCACGGATTTGTGCCAAAAACGCGTTTTAAGCATGCACATGCATCTTTTGGTAGACGCGGATGATGTTTTCTGCAAAACCACAAGATCTGTAAGCAAATGGTGCTTTTGGCAGAACGCGCACGTGGATTTCTACCAAACGGCGTGCTAAGCACGCCGATGCTGCTCTTTTTAGCACCCGCGCACGGATTTGTACGAAAACGCGTTTTAAGCATGCACATGCATCTTTTGGTAGACGCGGATGCTGTTTTCTGCAAAACCACAAGATGTGCATGCAAATGGTGCTTTTGGCAGAACGCGCACGTGGATTTCTACCAAACGACGTGCTAAGCATGCCGATGCTGCTCTTTTTAGCACCCGCGCATGGATTTGTACGAAAACGCGTTTTAAGCATGCACATACATCTTTTGGTAGACGCGGATGATGTTTTCTGCAAAACCACAAGATGTGCATGCAAATGGTGCTTTTGGCAGAACGCGCACGTGGATTTCTAGCAAACGACGTGCTAAGCATGCCGATGCTGCTCTTTTTAGCACCCGCGCACGGATTTGTGCGAAAACGCGTTTTAAGCATGCACATGCATCTGTTGGTAGACGCGGATGATGTCTTCTGCAAAACCACAATATCTGTATGCAAATGGTGCTTTTAGCAGAACGCGCACGTGGATTTCTACCAAACGACGTGCTAAGCATGCCGATGCTGCTCTTTTTAGCACCCGCGCACGGATTTGTGCGAAAACGCGTTTTAAGCATGCACACGCATCTTTTGGTAGACGCGGATGAAGTTTTCTGCAAAACCACAAGATGTGCATGCAAATGGTGCTTTTGGCAGAACGCGCACGTGGATTTCTACCAAACGACGTGCTAAGTATGCCGATGCTGCTCTTTTTAGCACCCGCGCACGGATTTGTGTGAAAACGGGTTTTAAGCATGCACATGCATCTTTTGGTAGACGCGGATGAAGTTTTCTGCAAAACCACAAAATATGCATGCAAATGGTGCTTTTGGCAGAACGCGCACGTGGATTTCTACCAAACGACGTGCTAAGCATGCCGATGCTGCTCTTTTTAGCACCCGCGCTCGGATTTGTGCGAAAACGCGTTTTAAGCATGCACATGCATCTTTTGGTAGACGCGGATGATGTTTTCTGCAAAACCACAAGATGTGCATGCAAATTGTGCTTTTGGCAGAACGCGCACGTGGATTTCTACCAAACGACGTGTTAAGCATGCCGATGCTGCTCTTTTTAGCACCCGCGCACCGATTTGTGCGAAAACGCGTTTTAAGCATGCACATGCGTCTTTTGGTGGACGCGGATGCTGTTTTCTGCAAAACCACAAGATGTGCACGCAAATGGTGCTTTAGGCAGAACGCGCACGTGGATTTCTACCAAACGACGTGCTAAGCATGCCGATGCTGCTCTTTTTAGCACCCGCGCACGGATTTGTGCGAAAACGCGTTTTAAGCATGCACAAGCATCTTTTGGTTGACGCGGATGTTGTTTTCTCCAAAACCACAAGATGTGCATGCAAATGGTGCTTTTGGCAGAACGCGCGCGTGGATTTCTACCAAACGACGTGCTAAGCATGCCGATGCTGCTCTTTTTAGTACCCGCGCACGGATTTGTTCGAAAACGCGTTTTAAGCATGCACATGCATCTTTTGGTAGACGCGGATGATGTTTTCTGCAAAACCACAAGATGTGCATGCAAATGGTGCTTTTGGCAGAACGCGCACGTGGATTTCTACCAAACGACGTGCTAAGCATGCCGATGCTGCTCTTTTTAGCACCCGCGCACGGATTTGTGCGAAAACGCGTTTTAAGCATGCACATGCATCTTTTGGTAGACGCGGATGATGATTTCTGCAAAACCACAAGATCTCTATGCAAATGGTGCTTTTGGCAGAACGCGCACGTGGATTTCTACCAAACGAAGTGCTAAGCATGCCGATGCTGCTCTTTTTAGCACCCGCGCACGCATTTGTGCGAAAACGCGTTTTAAGCATGCACATGCATCTTTTGGTAGACGCGGATGAAGTTTTCTGCAAAAGCACAAGACGTGCATGCAAATGGTGCTTTTGGCAGAACGCGCACGTGGATTTCTACCAAACGACGTGCTAAGCATGCCGATGCTGCTCTTTTTAGCACCCGCGCACGGATTTGTGCGAAAACGCGTTTTAAGCATACACATGCATCTTTTGGTAGACGCGGATGACGTTTTCTCCAAAACCACAAGATGTGCATGCAAATGGTGCTTTTGGCAGAACGCGCAAGAGGATTTCTACCAAACGACGTGCTAAGCATGCCGATGCTGCTCTTTTTAGCACCCGCGCACGCATTTGTGCGAAAACGCGTTTTAAGCATGCACATGCATGTTTTGGTAGACGCGGATGAAGTTTTCTGCAAAACCACAAGACGTGCATGCAAATGGTGCTTTTGGCAGAACGCGCACGTGGATTTCTACCAAACGACGTGCTAAGCATGCCGATGCTGCTCTTTTTAGCACGCGCGCACGGATTTGTGCGAAAACGCGTTTTAAGCATGCACATGCATCTTTTGGTAGACGCGGATGATGTTTTCTGCAAAACCACAAGATGTGCATGCAAATGGTGCTTTTGGCAGAACGCGCACGTGGATTTCTACCAAACGACGTGCTAAGCATGCCGATGCTGCTCTTTTTAGCACCCGCGCACGGATTTGTGCGAAAACGCGTTTTAAGCACGCACATGCATCTTTTGGTAGACGCGGATGATGTTTCCTGCAAAACCACAAGATCTGTAAGCAAATGGTGCTTTTGGCAGAACGCGCACGTGGATTTCTACCAAACGACTTGCTAAGCATGCCGATGCTGCTCTTTTTAGCACCCGCGCACGGATTTGTGCGAAAACGCGTTTTAAGCATGCACATGCATCTTTTGGTAGACGCGGATGATGTTTTCTGCAAAACCACAAGATGTGCATGCAAATGGTGCTTTTGGCAGAACGCGCACGTGGATTTCTACCAAACGACGTGCTAAGCATGCCGATGCTGCTCTTTTTAGCACCCGCGCACGGATTTGTGCGAAAACGCGTTTTAAGCATGCACAAGCATCTTTTGGTTGACGCGGATGTTGTTTTCTCCAAAACCACAAGATGTGCATGCAAATGGTGCTTTTGGCAGAACGCGCACGTTAATTTCCACCAAACGACGTGCTAAGCATGCCGATGCTGCTCTTTTTAGCACCCGCGCACGGATTTGTGCGAAAACGCGTTTTAAGCATGCACATGCATCTTTTGGTAGACGCGGATGATGTTTTCTCCAAAACCACAAGATGTGCATGCAAATGGTGCTTTTGGCAGAACGCGCACGTGAATTTCCACCAAACGACGTGCTAAGCATGCCGATGCTGCTCTTTTTAGCACCCGCGCACGGATTTGTGCGAAAACGCGTTTTAAGCATGCACATGCATCTTTTGGTAGACGCGGATGCTGTTTTCTGCAAAACCACAAGATGTGCATGCAAATGGTGCTTTTGGCAGAACGCGCACGTGGATTTCTACCAAACGACGTGCTAAGCATGCCGATGCTGCTCTTTTTAGCACCCGCGCACGGATTTGTGCGAAAACGCGTTTTAAGCATGCACATGCATCTTTTGGTAGACGCGGATGTCGTTTTCTCCAAAACCACAAGATGTGCACGCAAATGGTGCTTTTGGCAGAACGCGCACGTGGATTTCAACCAAACGACGTGCTAAGCATGGCGAAGCTGCTCTTTTTAGCACACGCGCACGGATTTGTGCCAAAAACGCGTTTTAAGCACGCACATGCATCTTTTGGTAGACGCGGATGATGTTTCCTGCAAAACCACAAGATCTGTAAGCAAATGGTGCTTTTGGCAGAACGCGCACGTGGATTTCTACAAAACGACTTGCTAAGCATGCCGATGCTGCTCTTTTTAGCACCCGCGCACGGATTTGTGCGAAAACGCGTTTTAAGCATGCACAAGCATCTTTTGGTTGACGCGGATGTTGTTTTCTCCAAAACCACAAGATGTGCATGCAAATGGTGCTTTTGGCAGAACGCGCACGTGAATTTCCACCAAACGACGTGCTATGCATGCCGATGCTGCTCTTTTTAGCACCCGCGCACGGATTTGTGCGAAAACGCGTTTTAAGTATGCACATGCATCTTTTGGTAGACGCAGATGATGTTTTCTGCAAAACCACAAGATGTGCATGCAAATGGTGCTTTTGGCAGAACGCGCACGTGGATTTCTACCAAACGACGTGCTAAGCATGCCGATGCTGCTCTTTTTAGCACACGCGCACGGATTTGTGCCAAAAACGCGTTTTAAGCATGCACATGCATCTTTTGGTAGACGCGGATGATGTTTTCTGCAAAACCACAAGATCTGTAAGCAAATGGTGCTTTTGGCAGAACGCGCACGTGGATTTCTACCAAACGGCGTGCTAAGCATGCCGATGCTGCTCTTTTTAGCACACGCGCACGGATTTGTGCCAAAAACGCGTTTTAAGCATGCACATGCATCTTTTGGTAGACGCGGATGATGTTTTCTGCAAAACCACAACATGTGCATGCAAATGGTGCTTTTGGCAGAACGCGCACGTGGATTTCTAGCAAACGACGTGCTAAGCATGCCGATGCTGCTCTTTTTAGCACCCGCGCACGGATTTGTGCGAAAACGCGTTTTAAGCATGCACATGCATATTTTGGTAGACGCGGATGATGTCTTCTGCAAAACCACAATATCTGTATGCAAATGGTGCTTTTAGCAGAACGCGCACGTGGATTTCTACCAAACGACGTGCTAAGCATGCCGATGCTGCTCTTTTTAGCACCCGCGCACGGATTTGTGCGAAAACGCGTTTTAAGCATGCACACGCATCTTTTGGTAGACGCGGATGAAGTTTTCTGCAAAACCACAAGATGTGCATGCAAATGGTGCTTTTGGCAGAACGCGCACGTGGATTTCTACCAAACGACGTGCTAAGTATGCCGATGCTGCTCTTTTTAGCACCCGCGCACGGATTTGTACGAAAACGCGTTTTAAGCATGCACATGCATCTTTTGGTAGACGCGGATGCTGTTTTCTGCAAAACCACAAGATGTGCATGCAAATGGTGCTTTTGGCAGAACGCGCACGTGGATTTCTACCAAACGACTTGCTAAGCATGCCGATGCTGCTCTTTTTAGCACCCGCGCACGGATTTGTGCGAAAACGCGTTTTAAGCATGCACATGCATCTTTTGGTGGACGCGGATGCTGTTTTCTGTAAAACCACAAGATGTGCACGCAAATGGTGCTTTTGGCAGAACGCGCACGTGGATTTCTACCAAACGACTTGCTAAGCATGCCGATGCTGCTCTTTTTAGCACCCGCGCACGGATTTGTGCGAAAACGCGTTTTAAGCATGCACAAGCATCTTTTGGTTGACGCGGATGTTGTTTTCTCCAAAACCACAAGATGTGCATGCAAATGGTGCTTTTGGCAGAACGCGCACGTGAATTTCCACCAAACGACGTGCTAAGCATGCCGATGCTGCTCTTTTTAGCACCCGCGCACGGATTTGTGCGAAAACGCGTTTTAAGCATGCACATGCATCTTTTGGTAGACGCGGATGTCGTTTTCTCCAAAACCACAAGATGTGCATGCAAATGGTGCTTTTGGCAGAACGCGCACGTGGATTTCTACCAAACGACGTGCTAAGCATGGCGAAGCTGCTCTTTTTAGCACACGCGCACGGATTTGTGCCAAAAAAGCGTTTTAAGCATGCACATGCATCTTTTGGTAGACGCGGATGATCTTTTCTGCAAAACCACAAGATCTGTAAGCAAATGGTGCTTTTGGCAGAACGCGCACGTGGATTTCTGCCAAACGGCGTGCTAAGCATGCCGATGCTGCTCTTTGTAGCACCCGCGCACGGATTTGTACGAAAACGCGTTTTAAGCATGCATATGCATCTTTTGGTGGACGCGGATGCTGTTTTCTGTAAAACCACAAGATGTGCACGCAAATGGTGCTTTTGGCAGAACGCGCACGTGGATTTCTACCAAACGACTTGCTACGCATGCCGATGCTGCTCTTTTTAGCACCCGCGCACGGATTTGTGCGAAAACGCGTTTTAAGCATGCACAAGCATCTTTTGGTTGACGCGGATGTTGTTTTCTCCAAAACCACAAGATGTGCATGCAAATGGTGCTTTTGGCAGAACACGCACGTGAATTTCCACCAAACGACGTGCTAAGCATGCCGATGCTGCTCTTTTTAGCACCCGCGCACGGATTTGTGCGAAAACGCGTTTTAAGCATGCACATGCATCTTTTGGTAGACGCGGATGTCGTTTTCTCCAAAACCACAAGATGTGCATGCAAATGGTGCTTTTGGCAGAACGCGCACGTGGATTTCTACCAAACGACGTGCTAAGCATGGCGAAGCTGCTCTTTTTAGCACACGCGCACGGATTTGTGCCAAAAACGCGTTTTAAGCATGCACATGCATCTTTTGGTAGACGCGGATGATGTTTTCTGCAAAACCACAAGATCTGTAAGCAAATGGTGCTTTTGGCAGAACGCGCACGTGGATTTCTACCAAACGGCGTGCTAAGCATGCCGATGCTGCTCTTTTTAGCACCCGCGCACGGATTTGTACGAAAACGCGTTTTAAGCATGCACATGCAACTTTTGGTAGACGCGGATGCTGTTTTCTGCAAAACCACAAGATGTGCATGCAAATGGTGCTTGTGGCAGAACGCGCACGTGGATTTCTACCAAACGACGTGCTAAGCATGCCGATGCTGCTCTTTTTAGCACCCGCGCATGGATTTGTGCGAAAACGCGTTTTAAGCATGCACATACATCTTTTGGTAGACGCGGATGTCGTTTTCTCCAAAACCACAAGATGTGCACGCAAATGGTGCTTTTGGCAGAACGCGCACGTGGATTTCAACCAAACGACGTGCTAAGCATGGCGAAGCTGCTCTTTTTAGCACACGCGCACGGATTTGTGCCAAAAACGCGTTTTAAGCACGCACATGCATCTTTTGGTAGACGCGGATGATGTTTCCTGCAAAACCACAAGATCTGTAAGCAAATGGTGCTTTTGGCAGAACGCGCACGTGGATTTCTACCAAACGACTTGCTAAGCATGCCGATGCTGCTCTTTTTAGCACCCGCGCACGGATTTGTGCGAAAACGCGTTTTAAGCATGCACAAGCATCTTTTGGTTGACGCGGATGTTGTTTTCTGCAAAACCACAAGACGTGCATGCAAATGGTGCTTTTGGCAGAACGCGCACGTGGATTTCTACCAAACGACGTGCTAAGCATGCCGATGCTGCTCTTTTTAGCACCCGCGCACGGATTTGTGCGAAAACGCGTTTTAAGCATACACATGCATCTTTTGGTAGACGCGGATGTCGTTTTCTCCAAAACCACAAGATGTGCATGCAAATGGTGCTTTTGGCAGAACGCGCACGAGGATTTCTACCAAACGACGTGCTAAGCATGCCGATGCTGCTCTTTTTAGCACCCGCGCACGCATTTGTGCGAAAACGCGTTTTAAGCATGCACATGCATCTTTTGGTAGACGCGGATGAAGTTTTCTGCAAAACCACAAGACGTGCATGCAAATGGTGCTTTTGGCAGAACGCGCACGTGGATTTCTACCAAACGACGTGCTAAGCATGCCGATGCTGCTCTTTTTAGTACCCGCGCACGGATTTGTTCGAAAACGCGTTTTAAGCATGCACATGCATCTTTTGGTAGACGCGGATGATGTTTTCTGCAAAACCACAAGATGTGCATGCAAATGGTGCTTTTGGCAGAACGCGCACGTGGATTTCTACCAAACGACGTGCTAAGCATGCCGATGCTGCTCTTTTTAGCACCCGCGCACGGATTTGTGCGAAAACGCGTTTTAAGCATGCACATGCATCTTTTGGTAGACGCGGATGATGATTTCTGCAAAACCACAAGATCTCTATGCAAATGGTGCTTTTGGCAGAACGCGCACGTGGATTTCTACCAAACGAAGTGCTAAGCATGCCGATGCTGCTCTTTTTAGCACCCGCGCACGGATTTGTTCGAAAACGCGTTTTAAGCATGCACATGCATCTTTTGGTAGACGCGGATGAAGTTTTCTGCAAAAGCACAAGACGTGCATGCAAATGGTGCTTTTGGCAGAACGCGCACGTGGATTTCTACCAAACGACGTGCTAAGCATGCCGATGCTGCTCTTTTTAGCACCCGCGCACGGATTTGTGCGAAAACGCGTTTTAAGCATACACATGCATCTTTTGGTAGACGCGGATGACGTTTTCTCCAAAACCACAAGATGTGCATGCAAATGGTGCTTTTGGCAGAACGCGCACGTTAATTTCCACCAAACGACGTGCTAAGCATGCCGATGCTGCTCTTTTTAGCACCCGCGCACGGATTTGTGCGAAAACGCGTTTTAAGCATGCACATGCATCTTTTGGTAGACGCGGATGATGTTTTCTCCAAAACCACAAGATGTGCATGCAAATGGTGCTTTTGGCAGAACGCGCACGTTAATTTCCACCAAACGACGTGCTAAGCATGCCGATGCTGCTCTTTTTAGCACCCGCGCACGGATTTGTGCGAAAACGCGTTTTAAGCATGCACATGCATCTTTTGGTAGACGCGGATGATGTTTTCTCCAAAACCACAAGATGTGCATGCAAATGGTGCTTTTGGCAGAACGCGCACGTGAATTTCCACCAAACGACGTGCTAAGCATGCCGATGCTGCTCTTTTTAGCACCCGCGCACGGATTTGTGCGAAAACGCGTTTTAAGCATGCACATGCATCTTTTGGTAGACGCGGATGCTGTTTTCTGCAAAACCACAAGATGTGCATGCAAATGGTGCTTTTGGCAGAACGCGCACGTGGATTTCTACCAAACGACGTGCTAAGCATGCCGATGCTGCTCTTTTTAGCACCCGCGCACGGATTTGTGCGAAAACGCGTTTTAAGCATGCACATGCATCTTTTGGTAGACGCGGATGTCGTTTTCCTCCAAAACCACAAGATGTGCACGCAAATGGTGCTTTTGGCAGAACGCGCACGTGGATTTCAACCAGACGACGTGCTAAGCATGGCGAAGCTGCTCTTTTTAGCACACGCGCACGGATTTGTGCCAAAAAACGCGTTTTAAGCACGCACATGCATCTTTTGGTAGACGCGGATGATGTTTCCTGCAAAACCACAAGATCTGTAAGCAAATGGTGCTTTTGGCAGAACGCGCACGTGGATTTCTACCAAACGACTTGCTAAGCATGCCGATGCTGCTCTTTTTAGCACCCGCGCACGGATTTGTGCGAAAACGCGTTTTAAGCATGCACAAGCATCTTTTGGTTGACGCGGATGTTGTTTTCTCCAAAACCACAAGATGTGCATGCAAATGGTGCTTTTGGCAGAACGCGCACGTGAATTTCCACCAAACGACGTGCTAAGCATGCCGATGCTGCTCTTTTTAGCACCCGCGCACGGATTTGTGCGAAAACGCGTTTTAAGTATGCACATGCATCTTTTGGTAGACGCAGATGATGTTTTCTGCAAAACCACAAGATGTGCATGCAAATGGTGCTTTTGGCAGAACGCGCCCGTGGATTTCTACCAAACGACGTGCTAAGCATGCCGATGCTGCTCTTTTTAGCACACGCGCACGGATTTGTGCCAAAAACGCGTTTTTAAGCATGCACATGCATCTTTTGGTAGACGCGGATGATGTTTTCTGCAAAACCACAAGATCTGTAAGCAAATGGTGCTTTTGGCAGAACGCGCACGTGGATTTCTACCAAACGGCGTGCTAAGCATGCCGATGCTGCTCTTTTTAGCACACGCGCACGGATTTGTGCCAAAAACGCGTTTTAAGCATGCACATGCCTCTTTTGGTAGACGCGGATGATGTTTTCTGCAAAACCACAACATGTGCATGCAAATGGTGCTTTTGGCAGAACGCGCACGTGGATTTCTAGCAAACGACGTGCTAAGCATGCCGATGCTGCTCTTTTTAGCACCCGCGCACGGATTTGTGCGAAAACGCGTTTTAAGCATGCACATGCATATTTTGGTAGACGCGGATGATGTCTTCTGCAAAACCACAATATCTGTATGCAAATGGTGCTTTTAGCAGAACGCGCACGTGGATTTCTACCAAACGACGTGCTAAGCATGCCGATGCTGCTCTTTTTAGCACCCGCGCACGGATTTGTGCGAAAACGCGTTTTAAGCATGCACACGCATCTTTTGGTAGACGCGGATGAAGTTTTCTGCAAAACCACAAGATGTGCATGCAAATGGTGCTTTTGGCAGAACGCGCACGTGGATTTCTACCAAACGACGTGCTAAGTATGCCGATGCTGCTCTTTTTAGCACCCGCGCACGGATTTGTACGAAAACGCGTTTTAAGCATGCACATGCATCTTTTGGTAGACGCGGATGCTGTTTTCTGCAAAACCACAAGATGTGCATGCAAATGGTGCTTTTGGCAGAACGCGCACGTGGATTTCTACCAAACGACTTGCTAAGCATGCCGATGCTGCTCTTTTTAGCACCCGCGCACGGATTTGTGCGAAAACGCGTTTTAAGCATGCACATGCATCTTTTGGTGGACGCGGATGCTGTTTTCTGTAAAACCACAAGATGTGCACGCAAATGGTGCTTTTGGCAGAACGCGCACGTGGATTTCTACCAAACGACTTGCTAAGCATGCCGATGCTGCTCTTTTTAGCACCCGCGCACGGATTTGTGCGAAAACGCGTTTTAAGCATGCACAAGCATCTTTTGGTTGACGCGGATGTTGTTTTCTCCAAAACCACAAGATGTGCATGCAAATGGTGCTTTTGGCAGAACGCGCACGTGAATTTCCACCAAACGACGTGCTAAGCATGCCGATGCTGCTCTTTTTAGCACCCGCGCACGGATTTGTGCGAAAACGCGTTTTAAGCATGCACATGCATCTTTTGGTAGACGCGGATGTCGTTTTCTCCAAAACCACAAGATGTGCATGCAAATGGTGCTTTTGGCAGAACGCGCACGTGGATTTCTACCAAACGACGTGCTAAGCATGGCGAAGCTGCTCTTTTTAGCACACGCGCACGGATTTGTGCCAAAAAAGCGTTTTAAGCATGCACATGCATCTTTTGGTAGACGCGGATGATCTTTTCTGCAAAACCACAAGATCTGTAAGCAAATGGTGCTTTTGGCAGAACGCGCACGTGGATTTCTGCCAAACGGCGTGCTAAGCATGCCGATGCTGCTCTTTGTAGCACCCGCGCACGGATTTGTACGAAAACGCGTTTTAAGCATGCATATGCATCTTTTGGTGGACGCGGATGCTGTTTTCTGTAAAACCACAAGATGTGCACGCAAATGGTGCTTCTGGCAGAACGCGCACGTGGATTTCTACCAAACGACTTGCTACGCATGCCGATGCTGCTCTTTTTAGCACCCGCGCACGGATTTGTGCGAAAACGCGTTTTAAGCATGCACAAGCATCTTTTGGTTGACGCGGATGTTGTTTTCTCCAAAACCACAAGATGTGCATGCAAATGGTGCTTTTGGCAGAACACGCACGTGAATTTCCACCAAACGACGTGCTAAGCATGCCGATGCTGCTCTTTTTAGCACCCGCGCACGGATTTGTGCGAAAACGCGTTTTAAGCATGCACATGCATCTTTTGGTAGACGCGGATGTCGTTTTCTCCAAAACCACAAGATGTGCATGCAAATGGTGCTTTTGGCAGAACGCGCACGTGGATTTCTACCAAACGACGTGCTAAGCATGGCGAAGCTGCTCTTTTTAGCACACGCGCACGGATTTGTGCCAAAAACGCGTTTTAAGCATGCACATGCATCTTTTGGTAGACGCGGATGATGTTTTCTGCAAAACCACAAGATCTGTAAGCAAATGGTGCTTTTGGCAGAACGCGCACGTGGATTTCTACCAAACGGCGTGCTAAGCATGCCGATGCTGCTCTTTTTAGCACCCGCGCACGGATTTGTACGAAAACGCGTTTTAAGCATGCACATGCAACTTTTGGTAGACGCGGATGCTGTTTTCTGCAAAACCACAAGATGTGCATGCAAATGGTGCTTGTGGCAGAACGCGCACGTGGATTTCTACCAAACGACGTGCTAAGCATGCCGATGCTGCTCTTTTTAGCACCCGCGCATGGATTTGTGCGAAAACGCGTTTTAAGCATGCACATACATCTTTTGGTAGACGCGGATGTCGTTTTCTCCAAAACCACAAGATGTGCACGCAAATGGTGCTTTTGGCAGAACGCGCACGTGGATTTCAACCAAACGACGTGCTAAGCATGGCGAAGCTGCTCTTTTTAGCACACGCGCACGGATTTGTGCCAAAAACGCGTTTTAAGCACGCACATGCATCTTTTGGTAGACGCGGATGATGTTTCCTGCAAAACCACAAGATCTGTAAGCAAATGGTGCTTTTGGCAGAACGCGCACGTGGATTTCTACCAAACGACTTGCTAAGCATGCCGATGCTGCTCTTTTTAGCACCCGCGCACGGATTTGTGCGAAAACGCGTTTTAAGCATGCACAAGCATCTTTTGGTTGACGCGGATGTTGTTTTCTCCAAAACCACAAGATGTGCATGCAAATGGTGCTTTTGGCAGAACGCGCACGTGAATTTCCACCAAACGACGTGCTAAGCATGCCGATGCTGCTCTTTTTAGCACCCGCGCACGGATTTGTGCGAAAACGCGTTTTAAGTATGCACATGCATCTTTTGGTAGACGCAGATGATGTTTTCTGCAAAACCACAAGATGTGCATGCAAATGGTGCTTTTGGCAGAACGCGCACGTGGATTTCTACCAAACGACGTGCTAAGCATGCCGATGCTGCTCTTTTTAGCACACGCGCACGGATTTGTGCCAAAAACGCGTTTTAAGCATGCACATGCATCTTTTGGTAAACGCGGATGATGTTTTCTGCAAAACCACAAGATCTGTAAGCAAATGGTGCTTTTGGCAGAACGCGCACGTGGATTTCTACCAAACGGCGTGCTAAGCATGCCGATGCTGCTCTTTTTAGCACACGCGCACGGATTTGTGCCAAAAACGCGTTTTAAGCATGCACATGCATCTTTTGGTAGACGCGGATGATGTTTTCTGCAAAACCACAACATGTGCATGCAAATGGTGCTTTTGGCAGAACGCGCACGTGGATTTCTAGCAAACGACGTGCTAAGCATGCCGATGCTGCTCTTTTTAGCACCCGCGCACGGATTTGTGCGAAAACGCGTTTTAAGCATGCACATGCATATTTTGGTAGACGCGGATGATGTCTTCTGCAAAACCACAATATCTGTATGCAAATGGTGCTTTTAGCAGAACGCGCACGTGGATTTCTACCAAACGACGTGCTAAGCATGCCGATGCTGCTCTTTTTAGCACCCGCGCACGGATTTGTGCGAAAACGCGTTTTAAGCATGCACACGCATCTTTTGGTAGACGCGGATGAAGTTTTCTGCAAAACCACAAGATGTGCATGCAAATGGTGCTTTTGGCAGAACGCGCACGTGGATTTCTACCAAACGACGTGCTAAGTATGCCGATGCTGCTCTTTTTAGCACCCGCGCACGGATTTGTACGAAAACGCGTTTTAAGCATGCACATGCATCTTTTGGTAGACGCGGATGCTGTTTTCTGCAAAACCACAAGATGTGCATGCAAATGGTGCTTTTGGCAGAACGCGCACGTGGATTTCTACCAAACGACTTGCTAAGCATGCCGATGCTGCTCTTTTTAGCACCCGCGCACGGATTTGTGCGAAAACGCGTTTTAAGCATGCACATGCATCTTTTGGTGGACGCGGATGCTGTTTTCTGTAAAACCACAAGATGTGCACGCAAATGGTGCTTTTGGCAGAACGCGCACGTGGATTTCTACCAAACGACTTGCTAAGCATGCCGATGCTGCTCTTTTTAGCACCCGCGCACGGATTTGTGCGAAAACGCGTTTTAAGCATGCACAAGCATCTTTTGGTTGACGCGGATGTTGTTTTCTCCAAAACCACAAGATGTGCATGCAAATGGTGCTTTTGGCAGAACGCGCACGTGAATTTCCACCAAACGACGTGCTAAGCATGCCGATGCTGCTCTTTTTAGCACCCGCGCACGGATTTGTGCGAAAACGCGTTTTAAGCATGCACATGCATCTTTTGGTAGACGCGGATGTCGTTTTCTCCAAAACCACAAGATGTGCATGCAAATGGTGCTTTTGGCAGAACGCGCACGTGGATTTCTACCAAACGACGTGCTAAGCATGGCGAAGCTGCTCTTTTTAGCACACGCGCACGGATTTGTGCCAAAAAAGCGTTTTAAGCATGCACATGCATCTTTTGGTAGACGCGGATGATCTTTTCTGCAAAACCACAAGATCTGTAAGCAAATGGTGCTTTTGGCAGAACGCGCACGTGGATTTCTGCCAAACGGCGTGCTAAGCATGCCGATGCTGCTCTTTGTAGCACCCGCGCACGGATTTGTACGAAAACGCGTTTTAAGCATGCATATGCATCTTTTGGTGGACGCGGATGCTGTTTTCTGTAAAACCACAAGATGTGCACGCAAATGGTGCTTTTGGCAGAACGCGCACGTGGATTTCTACCAAACGACTTGCTACGCATGCCGATGCTGCTCTTTTTAGCACCCGCGCACGGATTTGTGCGAAAACGCGTTTTAAGCATGCACAAGCATCTTTTGGTTGACGCGGATGTTGTTTTCTCCAAAACCACAAGATGTGCATGCAAATGGTGCTTTTGGCAGAACACGCACGTGAATTTCCACCAAACGACGTGCTAAGCATGCCGATGCTGCTCTTTTTAGCACCCGCGCACGGATTTGTGCGAAAACGCGTTTTAAGCATGCACATGCATCTTTTGGTAGACGCGGATGTCGTTTTCTCCAAAACCACAAGATGTGCATGCAAATGGTGCTTTTGGCAGAACGCGCACGTGGATTTCTACCAAACGACGTGCTAAGCATGGCGAAGCTGCTCTTTTTAGCACACGCGCACGGATTTGTGCCAAAAACGCGTTTTAAGCATGCACATGCATCTTTTGGTAGACGCGGATGATGTTTTCTGCAAAACCACAAGATCTGTAAGCAAATGGTGCTTTTGGCAGAACGCGCACGTGGATTTCTACCAAACGGCGTGCTAAGCATGCCGATGCTGCTCTTTTTAGCACCCGCGCACGGATTTGTACGAAAACGCGTTTTAAGCATGCACATGCAACTTTTGGTAGACGCGGATGCTGTTTTCTGCAAAACCACAAGATGTGCATGCAAATGGTGCTTGTGGCAGAACGCGCACGTGGATTTCTACCAAACGACGTGCTAAGCATGCCGATGCTGCTCTTTTTAGCACCCGCGCATGGATTTGTGCGAAAACGCGTTTTAAGCATGCACATACATCTTTTGGTAGACGCGGATGATGTTTTCTGCAAAACCACAAGATCTGTATGCAGATGGTGCTTTTGGCAGAACGCGCACGTGGATTTCTACCAAAAGACGTGCTAAGCATGCCGATGCTGCTCTTTTTAGCACCCGCGCACGGATTTGTGCGAAAACGCGTTTTAAGCATGTACATGCATCTTTTGGTAGACGCGGATGAAATTTTCTGCAAAACCACAAGATGTGCATGCAAATGGTGCTTTTGGCAGAACGCGCACGTGTATTTCTACCAAACGACGTGCTAAGCATGCCGATGCTGCTCTTTTTAGTACCCGCGCACGGATTTGTGCGAAAACGCGTTTTAAGCATCCACATGCATCTTTTGGTAGACGCGGATGAAGTTTTCTGCAAAACCACAAGATGTGCATGCAAATGGTGCTTTTGGCAGAACGCGCACGTGCATTTCTACCAAACGACGTGCTAAGCATGCCGATGCTGCTCTTTTTAGCACCCGCGCACGGATTTGTGCGAAAACGCGTTTTAAGCATGCACAAGCATCTTTTGGTTGACGCGGATGTTGTTTTCTCCAAAACCACAAGATGTGCATGCAAATGGTGCTTTTGGGAGAACGCGCGCGTGGATTTCTGCCAATAGCAGTGCTAAGCATGCCGATGCTGCTCTTTTTAGCACCCGCGCACGGATTTGTGCCAAAAACGCGTTTTAAGCATGCACATGCATCTTTTGGTAGACGCGGATGTCGTTTTCTCCGAAACCACAAGATGTGCATGCAAATGGTGCTTTTGGCAGAACGCGCAAGAGGATTTCTACCAAACGACGTGCTAAGCATGCCGATGCTGCTCTTTTTAGCACCCGCGCACGCATTTGTGCGAAAACGCGTTTTAAGCATGCACATGCATCTTTTGGTAGACGCGGATGAAGTTTTCTGCAAAACCACAAGACGTGCATGCAAATGGTGCTTTTGGCAGAACGCGCACGTGGATTTCTACCAAACGACGTGCTAAGCATGCCGATGCTGCTCTTTTTAGCACCCGCGCACGGATTTGTGCGAAAACGCGTTTTAAGCATGCACATGCATCTTTTGGTAGACGCGGATGATGTTTTCTGCAAAACCACAAGATGTGCATGCAAATGGTGCTTTTGGCAGAACGCGCACGTGGATTTCTACCAAACGACGTGCTAAGCATGCCGATGCTGCTCTTTTTAGCACCCGCGCACGGATTTGTGCGAAAACGCGTTTTAAGCATGCACATGCATCTTTTGGTGGACGCGGATGCTGTTTTCTGTAAAACCACAAGATGTGCACGCAAATGGTGCTTTTGGCAGAACGCGCACGTGGATTTCTACCAAACGACTTGCTAAGCATGCCGATGCTGCTCTTTTTAGCACCCGCGCACGGATTTGTGCGAAAACGCGTTTTAAGCATGCACAAGCATCTTTTGGTTGACGCGGATGATGTTTTCTGCAAAACCACAAGATGTGCATGCAAATGGTGCTTTTGGCAGAACGCGCACGTGGATTTCTACCAAACGACGTGCTAAGCATGCCGATGCTGCTCTTTTTAGCACCCGCGCACGGATTTCTGCGAAAACGCGTTTTAAGCATGCACATGCATCTTTTGGTGGACGCAGATGCTGTTTTCTGTAAAACCACAAGATGTGCACGCAAATGGTGCTTTTGGCAGAACGCGCACGTGGATTTCTACCAAACGACTTGCTAAGCATGCCGATGCTGCTCTTTTTAGCACCCACGCACGGATTTGTGCGAAAACGCGTTTTAAGCATGCACAAGCATCTTTTGGTTGACGCGGATGTTGTTTTCTCCAAAACCACAAGATGTGCATGCAAATGGTGCTTTTGGCAGAACGCGCACGTGAATTTCCACCAAACGACGTGCTAAGCATGCCGATGCTGCTCTTTTTAGCACCCGCGCACGGATTTGTGCGAAAACGCGTTTTAAGCATGCACATGCATCTTTTGGTAGACGCGGATGATGTTTTCTGCAATACCACAAGATGTGCATGCAAATGGTGCTTTTGGCAGAACGCGCACGTGGATTTCTACCAAACGACGTGCTAAGCATGCCGATGCTGCTCTTTTTAGCACCCGCGCATGGATTTGTGCGAAAACGCGTTTTAAGCATGCACATACATCTTTTGGTAGACGCGGATGATGTTTTCTGCAAAACCACAAGATCTGTATGCAGATGGTGCTTTTGGCAGAACGCGCACGTGGATTTCTACCAAAAGACGTGCTAAGCATGCCGATGCTGCTCTTTTTAGCACCCGCGCACGGATTTGTGCGAAAACGCGTTTTAAGCATGTACATGCATCTTTTGGTAGACGCGGATGAAATTTTCTGCAAAACCACAAGATGTGCATGCAAATGGTGCTTTTGGCAGAACGCGCACGTGTATTTCTACCAAACGACGTGCTAAGCATGCCGATGCTGCTCTTTTTAGTACCCGCGCACGGATTTGTGCGAAAACGCGTTTTAAGCATCCACATGCATCTTTTGGTAGACGCGGATGAAGTTTTCTGCAAAACCACAAGATGTGCATGCAAATGGTGCTTTTGGCAGAACGCGCACGTGCATTTCTACCAAACGACGTGCTAAGCATGCCGATGCTGCTCTTTTTAGCACCCGCGCACGGATTTGTGCGAAAACGCGTTTTAAGCATGCACAAGCATCTTTTGGTTGACGCGGATGTTGTTTTCTCCAAAACCACAAGATGTGCATGCAAATGGTGCTTTTGGCAGAACGCGCGCGTGGATTTCTGCCAATAGCAGTGCTAAGCATGCCGATGCTGCTCTTTTTAGCACCCGCGCACGGATTTGTGCCAAAAACGCGTTTTAAGCATGCACATGCATCTTTTGGTAGACGCGGATGATGTTTTCTGCAAAACCACAAGATCTGTATGCAAATGGCGCTTTTGGCAGAACGCGCACGTGGATTTCTACCAAACGACGTGCTAAGCATGCCGATGCTGCTCTTTTTAGCACCCGCGCACGCATTTGTGCGAAAACGCGTTTTAAGCATGCACATGCATCTTTTGGTAGACGCGGATGAAGTTTTCTGCAAAACCACAAGACGTGCATGCAAATGGTGCTTTTGGCAGAACGCGCACGTGGATTTCTACCAAACGACGTGCTAAGCATGCCGATGCTGCTCTTTATAGCACCCGCGCACGGATTTGTGCGAAAACGCGTTTTAAGCATACACATGCATCTTTTGGTAGACGCGGATGTCGTTTTCTCCGAAACCACAAGATGTGCATGCAAATGGTGCTTTTGGCAGAACGCGCAAGAGGATTTCTACCAAACGACGTGCTAAGCATGCCGATGCTGCTCTTTTTAGCACCCGCGCACGCATTTGTGCGAAAACGCGTTTTAAGCATGCACATGCATCTTTTGGTAGACGCGGATGAAGTTTTCTGCAAAACCACAAGACGTGCATGCAAATGGTGCTTTTGGCAGAACGCGCACGTGGATTTCTACCAAACGACGTGCTAAGCATGCCGATGCTGCTCTTTTTAGCACCCGCGCACGGATTTGTGCGAAAACGCGTTTTAAGCATGCACATGCATCTTTTGGTAGACGCGGATGATGTTTTCTGCAAAACCACAAGATGTGCATGCAAATGGTGCTTTTGGCAGAACGCGCACGTGGATTTCTACCAAACGACGTGCTAAGCATGCCGATGCTGCTCTTTTTAGCACCCGCGCACGGATTTGTGCGAAAACGCGTTTTAAGCATGCACATGCATCTTTTGGTGGACGCGGATGCTGTTTTCTGTAAAACCACAAGATGTGCACGCAAATGGTGCTTTTGGCAGAACGCGCACGTGGATTTCTACCAAACGACTTGCTAAGCATGCCGATGCTGCTCTTTTTAGCACCCGCGCACGGATTTGTGCGAAAACGCGTTTTAAGCATGCACAAGCATCTTTTGGTTGACGCGGATGATGTTTTCTGCAAAACCACAAGATGTGCATGCAAATGGTGCTTTTGGCAGAACGCGCACGTGGATTTCTACCAAACGACGTGCTAAGCATGCCGATGCTGCTCTTTTTAGCACCCGCGCACGGATTTCTGCGAAAACGCGTTTTAAGCATGCACATGCATCTTTTGGTGGACGCAGATGCTGTTTTCTGTAAAACCACAAGATGTGCACGCAAATGGTGCTTTTGGCAGAACGCGCACGTGGATTTCTACCAAACGACTTGCTAAGCATGCCGATGCTGCTCTTTTTAGACCCGCGCACGGATTTGTGCGAAAACGCGTTTTAAGCATGCACAAGCATCTTTTGGTTGACGCGGATGTTGTTTTCTCCAAAACCACAAGATGTGCATGCAAATGGTGCTTTTGGCAGAACGCGCACGTGAATTTCCGCCAAACGACGTGCTAAGCATGCCGATGCTGCTCTTTTTAGCACCCGCGCACGGATTTGTGCGAAAACGCGTTTTAAGCATGCACATGCATCTTTTGGTAGACGCGGATGATGTTTTCTGCAATACCACAAGATGTGCATGCAAATGGTGCTTTTGGCAGAACGCGCACGTGGATTTCTACCAAACGACGTGCTAAGCATGCCGATGCTGCTCTTTTTAGCACCCGCGCACGGATTTCTGCGAAAACGCGTTTTAAGCATGCACATGCATCTTTTGGTGGACGCGGATGCTGTTTTCTGTAAAACCACAAGATGTGCACGCAAATGGTGCTTTTGGCAGAACGCGCACGTGGATTTCTACCAAACGACTTGCTAAGCATGCCGATGCTGCTCTTTTTAGCACCCGCGCACGGATTTGTGCGAAAACGCGTTTTAAGCATGCACAAGCATCTTTTGGTTGACGCGGATGTTGTTTTCTCCAAAACCACAAGATGTGCATGCAAATGGTGCTTTTGGCAGAACGCGCACGTGAATTTCCACCAAACGACGTGCTAAGCATGCCGATGCTGCTCTTTTTAGCACCCGCGCACGGATTTGTGCGAAAACGCGTTTTAAGCATGCACATGCATCTTTTGGTAGACGCGGATGATGTTTTCTGCAAAACCACAAGATGTGCATGCAAATGGTGCTTTTGGCAGAACGCGCACGTGGATTTCTACCAAACGACGTGCTGAGCATGCCGATGCTGCTCTTTTTAGCACCCGCGCACGGATTTGTGCGAAAACGCGTTTTAAGCATGCACATGCATCTTTTGGTAGACGCGGATGTCGTTTTCTCCAAAACCACAAGATGTGCATGCAAATGGTGCTTTTGGCAGAACGCGCACGTGGATTTCTACCAAACGACGTGCTAAGCATGGCGAAGCTGCTCTTTTTAGCACACGCGCACGGATTTGTGCCAAAAACGCGTTTTAAGCATGCACATGCATCTTTTGGTAGACGCGGATGATGTTTTCTGCAAAACCACAAGATCTGTAAGCAAATGGTGCTTTTGGCAGAACGCGCACGTGGATTTCTACCAAACGGCGTGCTAAGCATGCCGATGCTGCTCTTTTTAGCACCCGCGCACGGATTTGTACGAAAACGCGTTTTAAGCATGCACATGCATCTTTTGGTAGACGCGGATGCTGTTTTCTGCAAAACCACAACATGTGCATGCAAATGGTGCTTTTGGCAGAACGCGCACGTGGATTTCTAGCAAACGACGTGCTAAGCATGCCGATGCTGCTCTTTTTAGCACCCGCGCACGGATTTGTGCGAAAACGCGTTTTAAGCATGCACACGCATCTTTTGGTAGACGCGGATGAAGTTTTCTGCAAAACCACAAGATGTGCATGCAAATGGTGCTTTTGGCAGAACGCGCACGTGGATTTCTACCAAACGACGTGCTAAGTATGCCGATGCTGCTCTTTTTAGAACCCGCGCACGGATTTCTGCGAAAACGCGTTTTAAGCATGCACATGCATCTTTTGGTGGACGCGGATGCTGTTTTCTGTAAAACCACAAGATGTGCACGCAAATGGTGCTTTTGGCAGAACGCGCACGTGGATTTCTACCAAACGACTTGCTAAGCATGCCGATGCTGCTCTTTTTAGCACCCGCGCACGGATTTGTGCGAAAACGCGTTTTAAGCATGCACAAGCATCTTTTGGTTGACGCGGATGTTTTCTCCAAAACCACAAGATGTGCATGCAAATGGTGCTTTTGGCAGAACGCGCACGTGAATTTCCACCAAACGACGTGCTAAGCATGCCGATGCTGCTCTTTTTAGCACCCGCGCACGGATTTGTGCGAAAACGCGTTTTAAGCATGCACATGCATCTTTTGGTAGACGCGGATGATGTTTTCTGCAAAACCACAAGATGTGCATGCAAATGGTGCTTTTGGCAAAACGCGCACGTGGATTTCTACCAAACGACGTGCTAAGCATGCCGATGCTGCTCTTTTTAGCACCCGCGCACGGATTTCTGCGAAAACGCGTTTTAAGCATGCACATGCAGCTTTTGGTGGACGCGGATGCTGTTTTCTGTAAAACCACAAGATGTGCACGCAAATGGTGCTTTTGGCAGAACGCGCACGTGGATTTCTACCAAACGACTTGCTAAGCATGCCGATGCTGCTCTTTTTAGCACCCGCGCACGGATTTGTGCGAAAACGCGTTTTAAGCATGCACAAGCATCTTTTGGTTGACGCGGATGTTGTTTTCTCCAAAACCACAAGATGTGCATGCAAATGGTGCTTTTGGCAGAACGCGCACGTGAATTTCCACCAAACGACGTGCTAAGCATGCCGATGCTGCTCTTTTTAGCACCCGCGCACGGATTTGTGCGAAAACGCGTTTTAAGCATGCACATGCATCTTTTGGTAGACGCGGATGATGTTTTCTGCAAAACCACAAGATGTGCATGCAAATGGTGCTTTTGGCAGAACGCGCACGTGGATTTCTACCAAACGACGTGCTGAGCATGCCGATGCTGCTCTTTTTAGCACCCGCGCACGGATTTGTGAGAAAACGCGTTTTAAGCATGCACATGCATCTTTTGGTAGACGCGGATGTCGTTTTCTCCAAAACCACAAGATGTGCATGCAAATGGTGCTTTTGGCAGAACACGCACGTGGATTTCTACCAAACGACGTGCTAAGCATGGCGAAGCTGCTCTTTTTAGCACACGCGCACGGATTTGTGCCAAAAACGCGTTTTAAGCATGCACATGCATCTTTTGGTAGACGCGGATGATGTTTTCTGCAAAACCACAAGATCTGTAAGCAAATGGTGCTTTTGGCAGAACGCGCACGTGGATTTCTACCAAACGGCGTGCTAAGCATGCCGATGCTGCTCTTTTTAGCACCCGCGCACGGATTTGTACGAAAATGCGTTTTAAGCATGCACATGCATCTTTTGGTAGACGCGGATGCTGTTTTCTGCAAAACCACAACATGTGCATGCAAATGGTGCTTTTGGCAGAACGCGCACGTGGATTTCTAGCAAACGACGTGCTAAGCATGCCGATGCTGCTCTTTTTAGCACCCGCGCACGGATTTGTGCGAAAACGCGTTTTAAGCATGCACACGCATATTTGGTAGACGCGGATGAAGTTTTCTGCAAAACCACAAGATGTGCATGCAAATGGTGCTTTTGGCAGAACGCGCACGTGGATTTCTACCAAACGACGTGCTAAGTATGCCGATGCTGCTCTTTTTAGCACCCGCGCACGGATTTGTACGAAAACGCGTTTTAAGCATGCACATGCATCTTTTGGTAGACGCGGATGCTGTTTTCTGCAAAACCACAAGATGTGCATGCAAATGGTGCTTTTGGCAGAACGCGCACGTGGATTTCTACCAAACGACGTGCTAAGCATGCCGATGCTGCTCTTTTTAGCACCCGCGCATGGATTTGTGCGAAAACGGGTTTTAAGCATGCACATGCATCTTTTGGTAGACGCGGATGAAGTTTTCTGCAAAACCACAAAATGTGCATGCAAATGGTGCTTTTGGCAGAACGCGCACGTGGATTTCTACCAAACGACGTGCTAAGCATGCCGATGCTGCTCTTTTTAGCACCCGCGCTCGGATTTGTGCGAAAACGCGTTTTAAGCATGCACATGCATCTTTTGGTAGACGCGGATGATGTTTTCTGCAAAACCACAAGATGTGCATGCAAATTGTGCTTTTGGCAGAACGCGCACGTGGATTTCTACAAAACGACGTGTTAAGCATGCCGATGTTGTTCTTTTTAGCACCCGCGCACGGATTTGTGCGAAAACGCGTTTTAAGCATGCACAAGCATCTTTTGGTTGACACGGATGTTGTTTTCTCCAAAACCACAAGATGTGCATGCAAATGGTGCTTTTGGCAGAACGCGCGCGTGGATTTCTACCAATAGACGTGCTAAGCATGCCGATGCTGCTCTTTTTAGCACCCGCGCACGGATTTGTGCCAAAAACGCGTTTTAAGCATGCACATGCATCTTTTGGTAGACGCGCATGATGTTTTCTGCAAAACCACAAGATCTGTATGCAAATGGTGCTTTTGGCAGAACGCGCACGTGGATTTCTACCAAACGACGTGCTAAGCATGCCGATGCTGCTCTTTTTAGCACCCGCGGACGCATTTGCGCGAAAACGCGTTTTAAGCATGCACATGCATCTTTTTTCATTTCATTTCATTTCATTTTATTTCCTTAAAGGCCCCATTGAAGGGGTATTACATAAGGGGTGGGTACATACATACATAAAAAAATTGAAGGCCAGATTTTTATTGCAGGGTAAGATAATTTGTTACGGTGTTTAAAAATGTGCTAGGACAGGTTATGACTGTGATTTCGTTGGAAAGGCCGTTCCAGTCTGTTGCTGCACGAAAAAAGAATGAAGACGAAAAAGTGACAGTGCGTGTACGTGGGCGCGCGACTTGTTGCGGGTGACCGGTGCGGCTGGATATGCGTGCCGGGGGGAGAATGTATGGTGGTTTGCCAAGTGAGCTGTAAAAGAACTTGTGAAAAAGACAAAGACTAGCAAGGCGGCGGCGAGATGCAAGCAATGATAAACCAGATTCTGTTTTTAGTGCCGATACACTGATGTTGTAGGAGTACTTAGAATGAATAAATCTTGCAGCTCGATTTTGAAGCGATTCCAGTTGATTGACGAGATATACTTGATGAGGGTTCCAAATGGGGGATGCATATTCTAATTTCGCCCTGACGAGAGTCTGATAGGCTAGTAATTTTACATGTTGGGGGGCGTGGCGCAAGTGGCGTTTTAAAAACCCGAGTGTTTTGTTAGCAGATGAAATGATGTTCATAATGTGCGTTTCCCAGGTTAAATCACTACAAAGGGTTACTCCGAGATATTTGTAGGAAGGAACTAATTCAAGGTTGACGTCAGCAATTTGGTACGAGAAAACAAGTGGATTTCTGCGGCGGTGGAAGGAGACAGTCGCGGATGAAGTTTTCTGCAAAACCACAAGACGTGCATGCAAATGGTGCTTTTGGCAGAACGCGCACGTGGATTTCCACCAAACGACGTGCTAAGCATGCCGATGCTGCTCTTTTTAGCACCCGCGCACGGATTTGTGCGAAAACGCGTTTTAAGCATGCACATGCATCTTTTGGTAGACGCGGATGATGTTTTCTGCAAAACCACAAGATGTGCATGCAAATGGTGCTTTTGGCAGAACGCGCACGTGGATTTCTACCAAACGACGTGCTAAGCATGCCGATGCTGCTCTTTTTAGCACCCGCGCACGGATTTGTGCGAAAACGCGTTTTAAGCATGCACATGCATCTTTTGGTGGACGCGGATGCTGTTTTCTGTAAAACCACAAGATGTGCACGCAAATGGTGCTTTTGGCAGAACGCGCACGTGGATTTCTACCAAACGACGTGCTAAGCATGCCGATGCTGCTCTTTTTAGCACCCGCGCACGGATTTGTGCGAAAACGCGTTTTAAGCATGCACATGCATCTTTTGGTAGACGCGGATGTCGTTTTCTCCAAAACCACAAGATGTGCATGCGAATGGTGCTTTTGGCAGAACGCGCACGTGGATTTCTACCAAACGACGTGCTAAGCATGGCGAAGCTGCTCTTTTTAGCACACGCGCACGGATTTGTGCCAAAAACGCGTTTTAAGCATGCACATGCATCTTTTGGTAGACGCGGATGCTGTTTTCTGCAAAACCACAAGATGTGCATGCAAATGGTGCTTTTGGCAGAACGCGCACGTGGATTTCTACCAAACGGCGTGCTAAGCATGCCGATGCTGCTCTTTTTAGCACCCGCGCACGGATTTGTACGAAAACGCGTTTTAAGCATGCACATGCATCTTTTGGTAGACGCGGATGCTGTTTTCTGCAAAACCACAACATGTGCATGCAAATGGTGCTTTTGGCAGAACGCGCACGTGGATTTCTAGCAAACGACGTGCTAAGCATGCCGATGCTGCTCTTTTTAGCACCCGCGCACGGATTTGTGCGAAAACGCGTTTTAAGCATGCACATGCATCTTTTGGTAGACGCGGATGATGTCTTCTGCAAAACCACAATATCTGTATGCAAATGGTGCTTTTAGCGGAACGCGCACGTGGATTTCTACCAAACGACGTGCTAAGCATGCCGATGCTGCTCTTTTTAGCACCCGCGCACGGATTTGTGCGAAAACGCGTTTTAAGCATGCACAAGCATCTTTTGGTTGACGCGGATGTTGTTTTCTCCAAAACCACAAGATGTGCATGCAAATGGTGCTTTTGGCAGAACGCGCGCGTGGATTTCTACCAATAGACGTGCTAAGCATGCCGATGCTGCTCTTTTTAGCACCCGCGCACGGATTTGTGCCAAAAACGCGTTTTAAGCATGCACATGCATCTTTTGGTAGACGCGCATGATGTTTTCTGCAAAACCACAAGATCTGTATGCAAATGGTGCTTTTGGCAGAACGCGCACGTGGATTTCTACCAAACGACGTGCTAAGCATGCCGATGCTGCTCTTTTTAGCACCCGCGGACGCATTTGCGCGAAAACGCGTTTTAAGCATGCACATGCATCTTTTGGTAGACGCGGATGAAGTTTTCTGCAAAACCACAAGACGTGCATGCAAATGGTGCTTTTGGCAGAACGCGCACGTGGATTTCTACCAAACGACGTGCTAAGCATGCCGATGCTGCTCTTTTTAGCACCCGCGCACGGATTTGTGCGAAAACGCGTTTTAAGCATACACATGCATCTTTTGGTAGACGCGGATGTCGTTTTCCTCCAAAACCACAAGATGTGCATGCAAATGGTGCTTTTGGCAGAACGCGCACGAGGATTTCTACCAAACGACGTGCTAAGCATGCCGATGCTGCTCTTTTTAGCACCCGCGCACGCATTTGTGCGAAAACGCGTTTTAAGCATGCACATGCATCTTTTGGTAGACGCGGATGAAGTTTTCTGCAAAACCACAAGACGTGCATGCAAATGGTGCTTTTGGCAGAACGCGCACGTGGATTTCTACCAAACGACGTGCTAAGCATGCCGATGCTGCTCTTTTTAGCACCCGCGCACGGATTTGTGCGAAAACGCGTTTTAAGCATGCACATGCATCTTTTGGTAGACGCGGATGATGTTTTCTGCAAAACCACAAGATGTGCATGCAAATGGTGCTTTTGGCAGAACGCGCACGTGGATTTCTACCAAACGACGTGCTAAGCATGCCGATGCTGCTCTTTTTAGCACCCGCGCACGGATTTGTGCGAAAACGCGTTTTAAGCATGCACAAGCATCTTTTGGTTGACGCGGATGTTGGTTTCTCCAAAACCACAAGATGTGCATGCAAATGGTGCTTTTGGCAGAACGCGCGCGTGGATTTCTACCAATAGACGTGCTAAGCATGCCGATGCTGCTCTTTTTAGCACCCGCGCACGGATTTGTGCCAAAAACGCGTTTTAAGCATGCACATGCATCTTTTGGTAGACGCGGATGATGTTTTCTGCAAAACCACAAGATCTCTATGCAAATGGTGCTTTTGGCAGAACGCGCACGTGGATTTCTACCAAACGAAGTGCTAAGCATGCCGATGCTGCTCTTTTTAGCACCCGCGCACGCATTTGTGCGAAAACGCGTTTTAAGCATGCACATGCATCTTTTGGTAGACGCGGATGAAGTTTTCTGCAAAACCACAAGACGTGCATGCAAATGGTGCTTTTGGCAGAACGCGCACGTGGATTTCCACCAAACGACGTGCTAAGCATGCCGATGCTGCTCTTTTTAGCACCCGCGCACGGATTTGTGCGAAAACGCGTTTTAAGCATGCACATGCATCTTTTGGTAGACGCGGATGATGTTTTCTGCAAAACCACAAGATGTGCATGCAAATGGTGCTTTTGGCAGAACGCGCACGTGGATTTCTACCAAACGACGTGCTAAGCATGCCGATGCTGCTCTTTTTAGCACCCGCGCACGGATTTGTGCGAAAACGCGTTTTAAGCATGCACATGCATCTTTTGGTGGACGCGGATGCTGTTTTCTGTAAAACCACAAGATGTGCACGCAAATGGTGCTTTTGGCAGAACGCGCACGTGGATTTCTACCAAACGACGTGCTAAGCATGCCGATGCTGCTCTTTTTAGCACCCGCGCACGGATTTGTGCGAAAACGCGTTTTAAGCATGCACATGCATCTTTTGGTAGACGCGGATGTCGTTTTCTCCAAAACCACAAGATGTGCATGCGAATGGTGCTTTTGGCAGAACGCGCACGTGGATTTCTACCAAACGACGTGCTAAGCATGGCGAAGCTGCTCTTTTTAGCACACGCGCACGGATTTGTGCCAAAAACGCGTTTTAAGCATGCACATGCATCTTTTGGTAGACGCGGATGCTGTTTTCTGCAAAACCACAAGATGTGCATGCAAATGGTGCTTTTGGCAGAACGCGCACGTGGATTTCTACCAAACGGCGTGCTAAGCATGCCGATGCTGCTCTTTTTAGCACCCGCGCACGGATTTGTACGAAAACGCGTTTTAAGCATGCACATGCATCTTTTGGTAGACGCGGATGCTGTTTTCTGCAAAACCACAACATGTGCATGCAAATGGTGCTTTTGGCAGAACGCGCACGTGGATTTCTAGCAAACGACGTGCTAAGCATGCCGATGCTGCTCTTTTTAGCACCCGCGCACGGATTTGTGCGAAAACGCGTTTTAAGCATGCACATGCATCTTTTGGTAGACGCGGATGATGTCTTCTGCAAAACCACAATATCTGTATGCAAATGGTGCTTTTAGCGGAACGCGCACGTGGATTTCTACCAAACGACGTGCTAAGCATGCCGATGCTGCTCTTTTTAGCACCCGCGCACGGATTTGTGCGAAAACGCGTTTTAAGCATGCACAAGCATCTTTTGGTTGACGCGGATGTTGTTTTCTCCAAAACCACAAGATGTGCATGCAAATGGTGCTTTTGGCAGAACGCGCGCGTGGATTTCTACCAATAGACGTGCTAAGCATGCCGATGCTGCTCTTTTTAGCACCCGCGCACGGATTTGTGCCAAAAACGCGTTTTAAGCATGCACATGCATCTTTTGGTAGACGCGCATGATGTTTTCTGCAAAACCACAAGATCTGTATGCAAATGGTGCTTTTGGCAGAACGCGCACGTGGATTTCTACCAAACGACGTGCTAAGCATGCCGATGCTGCTCTTTTTAGCACCCGCGGACGCATTTGCGCGAAAACGCGTTTTAAGCATGCACATGCATCTTTTGGTAGACGCGGATGAAGTTTTCTGCAAAACCACAAGACGTGCATGCAAATGGTGCTTTTGGCAGAACGCGCACGTGGATTTCTACCAAACGACGTGCTAAGCATGCCGATGCTGCTCTTTTTAGCACCCGCGCACGGATTTGTGCGAAAACGCGTTTTAAGCATACACATGCATCTTTTGGTAGACGCGGATGTCGTTTTCTCCAAAACCACAAGATGTGCATGCAAATGGTGCTTTTGGCAGAACGCGCACGAGGATTTCTACCAAACGACGTGCTAAGCATGCCGATGCTGCTCTTTTTAGCACCCGCGCACGCATTTGTGCGAAAACGCGTTTTAAGCATGCACATGCATCTTTTGGTAGACGCGGATGAAGTTTTCTGCAAAACCACAAGACGTGCATGCAAATGGTGCTTTTGGCAGAACGCGCACGTGGATTTCTACCAAACGACGTGCTAAGCATGCCGATGCTGCTCTTTTTAGCACCCGCGCACGGATTTGTGCGAAAACGCGTTTTAAGCATGCACATGCATCTTTTGGTAGACGCGGATGATGTTTTCTGCAAAACCACAAGATGTGCATGCAAATGGTGCTTTTGGCAGAACGCGCACGTGGATTTCTACCAAACGACGTGCTAAGCATGCCGATGCTGCTCTTTTTAGCACCCGCGCACGGATTTGTGCGAAAACGCGTTTTAAGCATGCACAAGCATCTTTTGGTTGACGCGGATGTTGTTTTCTCCAAAACCACAAGATGTGCATGCAAATGGTGCTTTTGGCAGAACGCGCGCGTGGATTTCTACCAATAGACGTGCTAAGCATGCCGATGCTGCTCTTTTTAGCACCCGCGCACGGATTTGTGCCAAAAACGCGTTTTAAGCATGCACATGCATCTTTTGGTAGACGCGGATGATGTTTTCTGCAAAACCCCAAGATCTCTATGCAAATGGTGCTTTTGGCAGAACGCGCACGTGGATTTCTACCAAACGAAGTGCTAAGCATGCCGATGCTGCTCTTTTTAGCACCCGCGCACGCATTTGTGCGAAAACGCGTTTTAAGCATGCACATGCATCTTTTGGTAGACGCGGATGAAGTTTTCTGCAAAACCACAAGATGTGCACGCAAATGGTGCTTTTGGCAGAACGCGCACGTGGATTTCTACCAAACGACGTGCTAAGCATGCCGATGCTGCTCTTTTTACCACCCGCGCACGGATTTGTGCGAAAACGGGTTTTAAGCATGCACATGCATCTTTTGGTAGACGCGGATGAAGTTTTCTGCAAAACCACAAAATGTGCATGCAAATGGTGCTTTTGGCAGAACGCGCACGTGGATTTCTACCAAACGACGTGCTAAGCATGCCGATGCTGCTCTTTTTAGCACCCGCGCTCGGATTTGTGCGAAAACGCGTTTTAAGCATGCACAAGCATCTTTTGGTTGACGCGGATGTTGTTTTCTCCAAAACCACAAGATGTGCATGCAAATGGTGCTTTTGGCAGAACGCGCGCGTGGATTTCTACCAATAGACGTGCTAAGCATGCCGATGCTGCTCTTTTTAGCACCCGCGCACGGATTTGTGCCAAAAACGCGTTTTAAGCATGCACATGCATCTTTTGGTAGACGCGCATGATGTTTTCTGCAAAACCACAAGATCTGTATGCAAATGGTGCTTTTGGCAGAACGCGCACGTGGATTTCTACCAAACGACGTGCTAAGCATGCCGATGCTGCTCTTTTTAGCACCCGCGCACGCATTTGCGCGAAAACGCGTTTTAAGCATGCACATGCATCTTTTGGTAGACGCGGATGAAGTTTTCTGCAAAACCACAAGACGTGCATGCAAATGGTCCTTTGGCAGAACGTGCACGTGGATTTCTACCAAACGACGTGCTAAGCATGCCGATGCTGCTCTTTTTAGCACCCGCGCACGGATTTGTGCGAAAACGCGTTTTAAGCATACACATGCATCTTTTGGTAGACGCGGATGTCGTTTTCTCCAAAACCACAAGATGTGCATGCAAATGGTGCTTTTGGCAGAACGCGCACGAGGATTTCTACCAAACGACGTGCTAAGCATGCCGATGCTGCTCTTTTTAGCACCCGCGCACGCATTTGTGCGAAAACGCGTTTTAAGCATGCACATGCATCTTTTGGTAGACGCGGATGAAGTTTTCTGCAAAACCACAAGACGTGCATGCAAATGGTGCTTTTGGCAGAACGCGCACGTGGATTTCTACCAAACGACGTGCTAAGCATGCCGATGCTGCTCTTTTTAGCACCCGCGCACGGATTTGTGCGAAAACGCGTTTTAAGCATGCACATGCATCTTTTGGTAGACGCGGATGATGTTTTCTGCAAAACCACAAGATGTGCATGCAAATGGTGCTTTTGGCAGAACGCGCACGTGGATTTCTACCAAACGACGTGCTAAGCATGCCGATGCTGCTCTTTTTAGCACCCGCGCACGGATTTGTGCGAAAACGCGTTTTAAGCATGCACATGCATCTTTTGGTGGACGCGGATGCTGTTTTCTGTAAAACCACAAGATGTGCACGCAAATGGTGCTTTTGGCAGAACGCGCACGTGGATTTCTACCAAACGACTTGCTAAGCATGCCGATGCTGCTCTTTTTAGCACCCGCGCACGGATTTGTGCGAAAACGCGTTTTAAGCATGCACATGCATCTTTTGGTAGACGTGGATGCTGCTTTCTGCAAAACCACAAGATGTGCATGCAATTGGTTCTTTTGGCAGAACGCGCACGCGGATTTCTACCAAACGACGCGCTAAGCATGCCGATGGTGTTCTTTTTAGCACCCGCGCACGGATTTGTGCGAAAACGCGTTTTAAGCATGCACATGCATCTTTTGGTAGACCCGGATGATGTTTTCTGCAAAACCACAAGATTTGCATGCAAATGGTGCTTTTGGCAGAACGCGCACGTGGATTTCTAGCAAACGACGTGCTAAGCATGCCGATGCTGCTCTTTTTAGCACCCGCGCACGGATTTGTGCGAAAACGCGTTTTAAGCATGCACACGCATCTTTTGGTAGACGCGGATGAAGTTTTCTGCAAAACCACAAGATGTGCATGCAAATGGTGCTTTTGGCAGAACGCGCACGTGGATTTCTACCAAACGACGTGCTAAGTATGCCGATGCTGCTCTTTTTAGCACCCGCGCACGGATTTGTACGAAAACGCGTTTTAAGCATGCACATGCATCTTTTGGTAGACGCGGATGCTGTTTTCTGCAAAACCACAAGATGTGCATGCAAATGGTGCTTTTGGCAGAACGCGCACGTGGATTTCTACCAAACGACGTGCTAAGCATGCCGATGCTGCTCTTTTTAGCACCCGCGCATGGATTTGTGCGAAAACGCGATTTAAGCATGCACATACATCTTTTGGTAGACGCGGATGATGTTTTCTGCAAAACCACAAGATGTGCATGCAAATGGTGCTTTTGGCAGAACGCGCACGTGGATTTCTACCAAACGACGTGCTAAGCATACCGATGCTGCTCTTTTTAGCAGCCGCGCACGGATTTGTGCGAAAACGCGTTTTAAGCATGCACATGCATCTTTTTGTAGACGCGGATGTCGTTTTCTCCAAAACAACAAGATGTGCATGCAAATGGTGCTTTTGGCAGAACGCGGACGTGGATTTCTACCAAACGACGTGCTAAGCATGCCGATGCTGCTCTTTTTAGCACCCGCGCACGGATTTGTGCCAAAAACGCGTTTTAAGCATGCACATGCATCTTTTGCTAGACGTGGATGATGGTTTCTGCAAAACCACAAGATCTGTATGCAAATGGTGCTTTTGGCAGAACGCGCCCGTGGATTTCTACCAAACAACGTGCTAAGCATGCCGATGCTGCTCTTTTTACAACCCGCGCACGGATTTGTGCGAAAACGCGTTTTAAGCATGCACATGCATCTTTTGGTAGACGTGGATGAAGTTTTCTGCAAAACCACAAGATGTGCATGCAAATGGTGCTTTTGGCAGAACGCGCACGTGGATTTCTACCAAACGACGTGCTAAGCATGCCGATGCTGCTCTTTTTAGCACCCGCGCACGGATTTGTGCGAAAACGCGTTTTAGGCATGCACATGCATCTTTTGGTAGACGCGGATGAAGTTTTCTGCAAAACCACAAGATGTGCATGCAAATGGTGCTTTTGGCAGAACGCGCACGTGGATTTCTACCAAACGACGTGCTAAGCATGCCGATGCTGCTCTTTTTAGCACCCGCGCAGGGATTTGTGCGAAAACGCGTTTTAAGCATGCACATGCATCTTTTGGTGGACGCGGATGCTGTTTTCTGCAAAACCACGAGATGTGCACGCAAATGGTGCTTTTGGCAGAACGCGCACGCGGATTTCTACCAAACGACGTGCTAAGCATGCCGATGCTGTTCTTTTTAGCACCCGCGCACGGATCTGTGCAAAAACGCGTTTTAAGCATGCACATGCATCTTTTGGTAGACCCGGATGATGTTTTCTGCAAAACCACAAGATGTGCATGAAAATGGTGCTTTTGGCAGAACGCGCACGTGGATTTCTACCAAACGACGTGCTAAGCATGCCGATGCTGCTCTTTTTAGCACCCGCGCACGGATTTGTGCGAAAACGCGTTTTAAGCATGAAACATGCATCTTTTGGTAGACGCGGATGTCGTTTTCTCCAAAACCACAAGATGTGCATGCAAATGGTGCTTTTGGCAGAACGCGCACGTGGATTTCTACCAAACGACGTGCTAAGCATACCGATGCTGCTCTTTTTAGCACCCGCGCACGGATTTGTGCGAAAACGCGTTTTAAGCATGCACATGCATCTTTTGGTAGACGCGGAGGATGTTTTCTGCAAAACCACAAGATGTGCATGCAAATGGTGCTTTTGGCAGAACGCGCACGTGGATTTCTACTAAACGACGTGCTAAGCATGCCGATGCTGCTCTTTTTAGCACCCGCGCACGGATTTGTGCGAAAACGCGTTTTAAACATGCACATGAATCTTTTGGTAGGCGCGGATGTCGTTTTCTCCAAAACCACAAGATGTGCATGCAAATGGTGCTTTTGGGAGTGCGCGCACGTGGATTTCTACCAAACGACGTGCTAAGCATACCGATGCTGCTCTTTTTAGCACCCGCGCACGGATTTGTGCGAAAACGCGTTTTAAGCATGCACATGCGCCTTTTGGTAGACGCGGAGGATGTTTTCTGCAAAACCACAAGATGTGCATGCAAATGGTGGTTTTGGCAGAACGCGCACGTGGATTTCTACCAAACGACGTGCTAAGCATGCCGATGCTGCTCTTTTTAGCACCCGCGCACGGATTTGTGCGAAAACGCGTTTTAGGCATGCACATGCATCTTTTGGTAGACGCGGATGAAGTTTTCTGCAAAACCACAAGATGTGCATGCAAATGGTGCTTTTGGCAGAACGCGCACGTGGATCTCTACCAAACGACGTGCTAAGCATGCCGATGCTGCTCTTTTTAGCACCCGCGCACGGATTTGTGCGAAAACGCGTTTTAAGCATGCACATGCATCTTTTGGTGGACGCGGATGCTGTTTTCTGCAAAACCACGAGATGTGCACGCAAATGGTGCTTTTGGCAGAACGCGCACGCGGATTTCTACCAAACGACGTGCTAAGCATGCCGATGCTGCTCATTTTAGCACCCGCGCCCGGATTTGTGCCAAGAACGCGTTTTAAGCATGCACATGCATCTTTTGCTAGACGTGGATGATGGTTTCTGCAAAAGCACAAGATCTGTATGCAAATGGTGCTTTTGGCAGAACGCGCACGTGGATTTCTACCAAACAACGTGCTAAGCATGCCGATGCTGCTCTTTTTACAACCCGCGCACGGATTTGTGCGAAAACGCGTTTTAAGCATGCACATGCATCTTTTGGTAGACGTGGATGAAGTTTTCTGCAAAACCACAAGATGTGCATGCAAATGGTGCTTTTGGCAGAACGCGCACGTGGATTTCTACCAAACGACGTGCTAAGCATGCCGATGCTGCTCTTTTTAGCACCCGCGCACGGATTTGTGCGAAAACGCGTTTTAGGCATGCACATGCATCTTTTGGTAGACGCGGATGAAGTTTTCTGCAAAACCACAAGATGTGCATGCAAATGGTGCTTTTGGCAGAACGCGCACGTGGATTTCTACCAAAGGACGTGCTAAGCATGCCGATGCTGCTCTTTTTAGCACCCGCGCACGGATTTGTGCGAAAACGCGTTTTAAGCATGCACATGCATCTTTTGGTGGACGCGGATGCTGTTTTCTGCAAAACCACGAGATGTGCACGCAAATGGTGCTTTTGGCAGAACGCGCACGCGGATTTCTACCAAACGACGTGCTAAGCATGCCGATGCTGTTCTTTTTAGCACCCGTGCACGGATCTGTGCACAAAAGCGTTTTAAGCATGCACATGCATCTTTTGGTAGACCCGGATGATGTTTTCTGCAAAACCACAAGATGTGCATGCAAATGGTGCTTTTGGCAGAACGCGCACGTGGATTTCTACCAAACGACGTGCTAAGCATGCCGATGCTGCTCTTTTTAGCACCCGCGCACGGATTTGTGCGAAAACGCGTTTTAAGCATGAAACATGCATCTTTTGGTAGACGCGGATGTCGTTTTCTCCAAAACCACAAGATGTGCATGCAAATGGTGCTTTTGGCAGAACGCGCACGTGAATTTCTACCAAACGACGTGCTAAGCATACCGATGCTGCTCTTTTTAGCACCCGCGCACGGATTTGTGCGAAAACGCGTTTTAAGCATGCACATGCATCTTTTGGTAGACGCGGAGGATGTTTTCTGCAAAACCACAAGATGTGCATGCATATGGTGCTTTTGGCAGAACGCGCACGTGGATTTCTACCAAACGACGTGCTAAGCATACCGATGCTGCTCTTTTTAGCAGCCGCGCACGGATTTGTGCGAAAACGCGTTTTAAGCATGCACATGCATCTTTTTGTAGACGCGGATGTCGTTTTCCCTAAAACCACAAGATGTGCATGCAAATGGTGCTTTTGGCAGAACGCGGACGTGGATTTCTACCAAACGACGTGCTAAGCATGCCGATGCTGCTCTTTTTAGCACCCGCGCACGGATTTGTGCCAAAAAACGCGTTTTGAGCATGCACATGCATCTTTTGCTAGACGTGGATGATGGTTTCTGCAAAACCACAATATCTGTATGCAAATGGTGCTTTTGGCAGAACGCGCACGTGGATTTCTACCAAACGACGTGCTAAGCATTCCGATGCTGCTCTTTTTACCACCCGCGCACGGATTTGTGCGAAAACGCGTTTTAAGCATGCACATGCATCTTTTGGTAGACGCGGATGAAGTTTTCTGCAAAACCACAAGATGTGCATGCAAATGGTGCTTTTGGCAGAACGCGCACGTGGATTTCTACCAAATGACCTGCTAAGCATGCCGATGCTGCTCTTTTTAGCACCCGCGCACGGATTTGTGCGAAAACGCGTTTTAAGCATGCACATGCATCTTTTGGTAGACGCGGATGAAGTTTTCTGCAAAACCACAAGATGTGCATGCAAATTGTGCTTTTGGCAGAACGCGCACGTGGATTTCTACCAAACGACGTGCTAAACATGCCGATGCTGCTCTTTTTAGCACCCGCGCACGGATTTGTGCGAAAACGCGTTTTAAGCATGCACATGCATCTTTTGGTGGACGCGGATGCTGTTTTCTGCAAAACCACGAGATGTGCACGCAAATGGTGCTTTTGGCAGAACGCGCACGCGGATTTCTACCAAACGACGTGCTAAGCATGCCGATGCTGCTCTTTTTAGCACCCGCGCCCGGATTTGTGCCAAGAACGCGTTTTAAGCATGCACATGCATCTTTTGCTAGACGTGGATGATGGTTTCTGCAAAAGCACAAGATCTGTATGCAAATGGTGCTTTTGGCAGAACGCGCACGTGGATTTCTACCAAACAACGTGCTAAGCATGCCGATGCTGCTCTTTTTACAACCCGCGCACGGATTTGTGCGAAAACGCGTTTTAAGCATGCACATGCATCTTTTGGTAGACGTGGATGAAGTTTTCTGCAAAACCACAAGATGTGCATGCAAATGGTGCTTTTGGCAGAACGCGCACGTGGATTTCTACCAAACGACGTGCTAAGCATGCCGATGCTGCTCTTTTTAGCACCCGCGCACGGATTTGTGCGAAAACGCGTTTTAGGCATGCACATGCATCTTTTGGTAGACGCGGATGAAGTTTTCTGCAAAACCACAAGATGTGCATGCAAATGGTGCTTTTGGCAGAACGCGCACGTGGATTTCTACCAAAGGACGTGCTAAGCATGCCGATGCTGCTCTTTTTAGCACCCGCGCACGGATTTGTGCGAAAACGCGTTTTAAGCATGCACATGCATCTTTTGGTGGACGCGGATGCTGTTTTCTGCAAAACCACGAGATGTGCACGCAAATGGTGCTTTTGGCAGAACGTGCACGCGGATTTCTACCAAACGACGTGCTAAGCATGCCGATGCTGTTCTTTTTAGCACCCGTGCACGGATCTGTGCACAAAAGCGTTTTAAGCATGCACATGCATCTTTTGGTAGACCCGGATGATGTTTTCTGCAAAACCACAAGATGTGCATGCAAATGGTGCTTTTGGCAGAACGCGCACGTGGATTTCTACCAAACGACGTGCTAAGCATGCCGATGCTGCTCTTTTTAGCACCCGCGCACGGATTTGTGCGAAAACGCGTTTTAAGCATGAAACATGCATCTTTTGGTAGACGCGGATGTCGTTTTCTCCAAAACCACAAGATGTGCATGCAAATGGTGCTTTTGGCAGAACGCGCACGTGAATTTCTACCAAACGACGTGCTAAGCATACCGATGCTGCTCTTTTTAGCACCCGCGCACGGATTTGTGCGAAAACGCGTTTTAAGCATGCACATGCATCTTTTGGTAGACGCGGAGGATGTTTTCTGCAAAACCACAAGATGTGCATGCATATGGTGCTTTTGGCAGAACGCGCACGTGGATTTCTACCAAACGACGTGCTAAGCATACCGATGCTGCTCTTTTTAGCAGCCGCGCACGGATTTGTGCGAAAACGCGTTTTAAGCATGCACATGCATCTTTTTGTAGACGCGGATGTCGTTTTCCCTAAAACCACAAGATGTGCATGCAAATGGTGCTTTTGGCAGAACGCGGACGTGGATTTCTACCAAACGACGTGCTAAGCATGCCGATGCTGCTCTTTTTAGCACCCGCGCACGGATTTGTGCCAAAAACGCGTTTTGAGCATGCACATGCATCTTTTGCTAGACGTGGATGATGGTTTCTGCAAAACCACAATATCTGTATGCAAATGGTGCTTTTGGCAGAACGCGCACGTGGATTTCTACCAAACGACGTGCTAAGCATTCCGATGCTGCTCTTTTTACCACCCGCGCACGGATTTGTGCGAAAACGCGTTTTAAGCATGCACATGCATCTTTTGGTAGACGCGGATGAAGTTTTCTGCAAAACCACAAGATGTGCATGCAAATGGTGCTTTTGGCAGAACGCGCACGTGGATTTCTACCAAATGACCTGCTAAGCATGCCGATGCTGCTCTTTTTAGCACCCGCGCACGGATTTGTGCGAAAACGCGTTTTAAGCATGCACATGCATCTTTTGGTAGACGCGGATGAAGTTTTCTGCAAAACCACAAGATGTGCATGCAAATTGTGCTTTTGGCAGAACGCGCACGTGGATTTCTACCAAACGACGTGCTAAACATGCCGATGCTGCTCTTTTTAGCACCCGCGCACGGATTTGTGCGAAAACGCGTTTTAAGCATGCACATGCATCTTTTGGTAGACGCGGAAGATGTTTTCTGCAAAACCACAAGATGTGCATGCAAATGGTGCTTTTGGCAGAACGCGCACGTGGATTTCTACCAAACGACGTGCTAAGCATGCCGATGCTGCACTTTTTAGCACCCGCGCACGGATTTGTGCGAAAACGCGTTTTAGGCATGCACATGCATCTTTTGGTAGACGCGGATGAAGTTTTCTGCAAAACCACAAGATGTGCATGCAAATGGTGCTTTTGGCAGAACGCGCATGTGGATTTCTACCAAACGACGTGCTAAGCATGCCGATGCTGCTCTTTTTAGCACCCGCGCACGGATTTGTGCGAAAACGCGTTTTAAGCATGCACATGCATCTTTTGGTAGACGTGGATGCTGCTTTCTGCAAAACCACAAGATGTGCATGCAATTGGTTCTTTTGGCAGAACGCGCACGCGGATTTCTACCAAACGACGCGCTAAGCATGCCGATGGTGTTCTTTTTAGCACCCGCGCACGGATTTGTGCGAAAACGCGTTTTAAGCATGCACATGCATCTTTTGGTAGACCCGGATGATGTTTTCTGCAAAACCACAAGATTTGCATGCAAATGGTGCTTTTGGCAGAACGCGCACGTGGATTTCTACCAAACGACGTGCTAAGCATGCCGATGCTGCTCTTTTTAGCACCCGCGCACGGATTTGTGCGAAAACGCGTTTTAAGCATGCACATGCATCTTTTGGTAGACGCGGATGTCGTTTTCTCCAAAACCACAAGATGTGCATGCGAATGGTGCTTTTGGCAGAACGCGCACGTGGATTTCTACCAAACGACGTGCTAAGCATGGCGAAGCTGCTCTTTTTAGCACACGCGCACGGATTTGTGCCAAAAACGCGTTTTAAGCATGCACATGCATCTTTTGGTAGACGCGGATGCTGTTTTCTGCAAAACCACAAGATGTGCATGCAAATGGTGCTTTTGGCAGAACGCGCACGTGGATTTCTACCAAACGGCGTGCTAAGCATGCCGATGCTGCTCTTTTTAGCACCCGCGCACGGATTTGTACGAAAACGCGTTTTAAGCATGCACATGCATCTTTTGGTAGACGCGGATGCTGTTTTCTGCAAAACCACAACATGTGCATGCAAATGGTGCTTTTGGCAGAACGCGCACGTGGATTTCTAGCAAACGACGTGCTAAGCATGCCGATGCTGCTCTTTTTAGCACCCGCGCACGGATTTGTGCGAAAACGCGTTTTAAGCATGCACATGCATCTTTTGGTAGACGCGGATGATGTCTTCTGCAAAACCACAATATCTGTATGCAAATGGTGCTTTTAGCGGAACGCGCACGTGGATTTCTACCAAACGACGTGCTAAGCATGCCGATGCTGCTCTTTTTAGCACCCGCGCACGGATTTGTGCGAAAACGCGTTTTAAGCATGCACACGCATCTTTTGGTAGACGCGGATGAAGTTTTCTGCAAAACCACAAGATGTGCATGCGAATGGTGCTTTTGGCAGAACGCGCACGTGGATTTCTACCAAACGACGTGCTAAGTATGCCGATGCTGCTCTTTTTAGCACCCGCGCACGGATTTGTACGAAAACGCGTTTTAAGCATGCACATGCATCTTTTGGTAGACGCGGATGCTGTTTTCTGCAAAACCACAAGGTGTGCATGCAAATGGTGCTTTTGGCAGAACGCGCACGTGGATTTCTACCAAACGACGTGCTAAGCATGCCGATGCTGCTCTTTTTACCACCCGCGCACGGATTTGTGCGAAAACGGGTTTTAAGCATGCACATGCATCTTTTGGTAGACGCGGATGAAGTTTTCTGCAAAACCACAAAATGTGCATGCAAATGGTGCTTTTGGCAGAACGCGCACGTGGATTTCTACCAAACGACGTGCTAAGCATGCCGATGCTGCTCTTTTTAGCACCCGCGCACGGATTTGTGCGAAAACGCGTTTTAAGCATGCACATGCATCTTTTGGTAGACGCGGATGTCGTTTTCTCCAAAACCACAAGATGTGCATGCAAATGGTGCTTTTGGCAGAACGCGCACGTGGATTTCTACCAAACGACGTGCTAAGCATGGCGAAGCTGCTCTTTTTAGCACACGCGCACGGATTTGTGCCAAAAACGCGTTTTAAGCATGCACATGCATCTTTTGGTAGACGCGGATGATGTTTTCTGCAAAACCACAAGATCTGTAAGCAAATGGTGCTTTTGGCAGAACGCGCACGTGGATTTCTACCAAACGGCGTGCTAAGCATGCCGATGCTGCTCTTTTTAGCACCCGCGCACGGATTTGTACGAAAACGCGTTTTAAGCATGCACATGCATCTTTTGGTAGACGCGGACGCTGTTTTCTGCAAAACCACAACATGTGCATGCAAATGGTGCTTTTGGCAGAACGCGCACGTGGATTTCTAGCAAACGACGTGCTAAGCATGCCGATGCTGCTCTTTTTAGCACCCGCGCACGGATTTGTGCGAAAACGCGTTTTAAGCATGCACACGCATCTTTTGGTAGACGCGGATGAAGTTTTCTGCAAAACCACAAGATGTGCATGCAAATGGTGCTTTTGGCAGAACGCGCACGTGGATTTCTACCAAACGACGTGCTAAGTATGCCGATGCTGCTCTTTTTAGCACCCGCGCACGGATTTGTACGAAAACGCGTTTTAAGCATGCACATGCATCTTTTGGTAGACGCGGATGCTGTTTTCTGCAAAACCACAAGATGTGCATGCAAATGGTGCTTTTGGCAGAACGCGCACGTGGATTTCTACCAAACGACGTGCTAAGCATGCCGATGCTGCTCTTTTTAGCACCCGCGCATGGATTTGTGCGAAAACGCGATTTAAGCATGCACATACATCTTTTGGTAGACGCGGATGATGTTTTCTGCAAAACCACAAGATGTGCATGCAAATGGTGCTTTTGGCAGAACGCGCACGTGGATTTCTAGCAAACGACGTGCTAAGCATGCCGATGCTGCTCTTTTTACCACCCGCGCACGGATTTGTGCGAAAACGGGTTTTAAGCATGCACATGCATCTTTTGGTAGACGCGGATGAAGTTTTCTGCAAAACCACAAAATGTGCATGCAAATGGTGCTTTTGGCAGAACGCGCACGTGGATTTCTACCAAACGACGTGCTAAGCATGCCGATGCTGCTCTTTTTAGCACCCGCGCTCGGATTTGTGCGAAAACGCGTTTTAAGCATGCACAAGCATCTTTTGGTTGACGCGGATGTTGTTTTCTCCAAAACCACAAGATGTGCATGCAAATGGTGCTTTTGGCAGAACGCGCGCGTGGATTTCTACCAATAGACGTGCTAAGCATGCCGATGCTGCTCTTTTTAGCACCCGCGCACGGATTTGTGCCAAAAACGCGTTTTAAGCATGCACATGCATCTTTTGGTAGACGCGCATGATGTTTTCTGCAAAACCACAAGATCTGTATGCAAATGGTGCTTTTGGCAGAACGCGCACGTGGATTTCTACCAAACGACGTGCTAAGCATGCCGATGCTGCTCTTTTTAGCACCCGCGCACGCATTTGCGCGAAAACGCGTTTTAAGCATGCACATGCATCTTTTGGTAGACGCGGATGAAGTTTTCTGCAAAACCACAAGACGTGCATGCAAATGGTGCTTTTGGCAGAACGTGCACGTGGATTTCTACCAAACGACGTGCTAAGCATGCCGATGCTGCTCTTTTTAGCACCCGCGCACGGATTTGTGCGAAAACGCGTTTTAAGCATACACATGCATCTTTTGGTAGACGCGGATGTCGTTTTCTCCAAAACCACAAGATGTGCATGCAAATTTTGCTTTTGGCAGAACGCGCACGAGGATTTCTACCAAACGACGTGCTAAGCATGCCGATGCTGCTCTTTTTAGCACCCGCGCACGCATTTGTGCGAAAACGCGTTTTAAGCATGCACATGCATCTTTTGGTAGACGCGGATGAAGTTTTCTGCAAAACCACAAGACGTGCATGCAAATGGTGCTTTTGGCAGAACGCGCACGTGGATTTCTACCAAACGACGTGCTAAGCATGCCGATGCTGCTCTTTTTAGCACCCGCGCACGGATTTGTGCGAAAACGCGTTTTAAGCATGCACATGCATCTTTTGGTAGACGCGGATGAAGTTTTCTGCAAAACCACAAGATGTGCATGCAAATGGTGCTTTTGGCAGAACGCGCACGTGGATTTCTACCAAACGACGTGCTAAGCATGCCGATGCTGCTCTTTTTAGCACCCGCGCACGGATTTGTGCGAAAACGCGTTTTAAGCATGCACATGCATCTTTTGGTAGACGTGGATGCTGCTTTCTGCAAAACCACAAGATGTGCATGCAAATGGTTCTTTTGGCAGAACGCGCACGCGGATTTCTACCAAACGACGTGCTAAGCATGCGGATGCTGCTCTTTTTAGCACCCGCGCACGGAATTGTGCGAAAACGCGTTTTAGGCATGCACATGCATCTTTTGGTAGACGCGGATGCTGTTTTCTGCAAAACCACAAGATGTGCATGCTAATGGTGCTTTTGGCAGAACGCGCACATGGATTTCTACCAAACGACGTGCTAAGCATGCCGATGCTGCTCTTTTTAGCACCCGCGCACGGATTTGTGCGAAAACGCGTTTTAAGCATGCACATGCATCTTTTGGTAGTCGCGGATGTTGTTTTCTGCAAAAACCACAAGATGTGCATGCAAATGGTGCTTTTGGCAGAACGCGCACGTGAATTTCTACCAAACGACGTGCTAAGCATGCCGATGCTGCTCTTTTTAGCACCCGCGCACGGATTTGTGCGAAAACGCGTTTTAAGCATGCACATGCGTCTTTTGGTGGACGCGGATGCTGTTTTCTGCAAAACCACAAGATGTGCACGCAAATGGTGCTTTAGGCAGAACGCGCACGTGGATTTCTACCAAACGACGTGCTAAGCATGCCGATGCTGCTCTTTTTAGCACCCGCGCACGGATTTGTGCGAAAACGCGTTTTAAGCATGCACAAGCATCTTTTGGTTGACGCGGATGTTGTTTTCTCCAAAACCACAAGATGTGCATGCAAATGGTGCTTTTGGCAGAACGCGCGCGTGGATTTCTACCAATAGACGTGCTAAGCATGCCGATGCTGCTCTTTTTAGCACCCGCGCACGGATTTGTGCCAAAAACGCGTTTTAAGCATGCACATGCATCTTTTGGTAGACGCGGATGATGTTTTCTGCAAAACCACAAGATCTCTATGCAAATGGTGCTTTTGGCAGAACGCGCACGTGGATTTCTACCAAACGAAGTGCTAAGCATGCCGATGCTGCTCTTTTTAGCACCCGCGCACGCATTTGTGCGAAAACGCGTTTTAAGCATGCACATGCATCTTTTGGTAGACGCGGATGAAGTTTTCTGCAAAACCACAAGACGTGCATGCAAATGGTGCTTTTGGCAGAACGCGCACGTGGATTTCTACCAAACGACGTGCTAAGCATGCCGATGCTGCTCTTTTTAGCACCCGCGCACGGATTTGTGCGAAAACGCGTTTTAAGCATGCACATGCATCTTTTGGTAGACGCGGATGATGTTTTCTGCAAAACCACAAGATGTGCATGCAAATGGTGCTTTTGGCAGAACGCGCACGTGGATTTCTACCAAACGACGTGCTAAGCATGCCGATGCTGCTCTTTTTAGCACCCGCGCACGGATTTGTGCGAAAACACGTTTTAAGCATGCACATGCATCTTTTGGTGGACGCGGATGCTGTTTTCTGTAAAACCACAAGATGTGCACGCAAATGGTGCTTTTGGCAGAACGCGCACGTGGATTTCTACCAAACGACTTGCTAAGCATGCCGATGCTGCTCTTTTTAGCACCCGCGCACGGATTTGTGCGAAAACGCGTTTTAAGCATGCACAAGCATCTTTTGGTTGACGCGGATGTTGTTTTCTCCAAAACCACAAGATGTGCATGCAAATGGTGCTTTTGGCAGAACGCGCACGTGAATTTCCACCAAACGACTGGCTAAGCATGCCGATGCTGCTCTTTTTAGCACCCGCGCACGGATTTGTGCGAAAACGCGTTTTAAGCATGCACATGCATCTTTTGGTAGACGCGGATGTTGTTTTCTCCAAAACCACAAGATGTGCATGCAAATGGTGCTTTTGGCAGAACGCGCACGTGGATTTCTACCAAACGACGTGCTAAGCATGCCGATGCTGCTCTTTTTAGCACCCGCGCACGGATTTGTGCGAAAACGCGTTTTAAGCATGCACATGCATCTTTTGGTGGACGCGGATGATGTTTTCTGCAAAACCACAATATGTGCATGCAAATGGTGCTTTTGGCAGAACGCGCACGTGGATTTCTACCAAACGACGTGCTAAACATGCCGATGCTGCTCTTTTTAGCACCCGCGCACGGATTTGTGCGAAAACGCGTTTTAGGGATGCACATGCATCTTTTGGTAGACGCGGATGCTGTTTTCTGCAAAACCACAAGATGTGCATGCTAATGGTGCTTTTGGCAGAACGCGCACATGGATTTCTACCAAACGACGTGCTAAGCATGCCGATGCTGCTCTTTTTAGCACCCGCGCACGGATTTGTGCGAAAACGCGTTTTAAGCATGCACATGCATCTTTTGGTAGTCGCGGATGTTGTTTTCTGCAAAAACCACAAGATGTGCATGCAAATGGTGCTTTTGGCAGAACGCGCACGTGAATTTCTACCAAACGACGTGCTAAGCATGCCGATGCTGCTCTTTTTAGCACCCGCGCACGGATTTGTGCGAAAACGCGTTTTAAGCATGCACATGCATCTTTTGGTAGACGCGGATGTTTTCTCCAAAACCACAAGATGTGCATTCAAATGGTGCTTTTGGCAGAACGCGCACGTGGATTTCTACCAAACGACGTGCTAAGCATGCCGATGCTGCTCTTTTTAGCACCCGCGCACGGATTTGTGCGAAAACGCGTTTTAAGCATGCTCATGCATCTTTTGGTGGACGCGGATGATGTTTTCTGCAAAACCACAATATGTGCATGCAAATGGTGCTTTTGGCAGAACGCGCACGTCGATTTCTACCAAACGTGCTAAGCATGCCGATGCTGCTCTTTTTAGCACCCGCGCACGGATTTGTGGGGAAAACGCGTTTTAAAGCATGCACATGCATCTTTTGGTAGACGCGCATGTCGTTTTCTCCAAAACCACAAGATGTGCATGCAAATGGTGCTTTTGGCAGAACGCGCACGTGGATTTCTACCAAACGACGTGCTAAGCATGCCGATGCTGCTCTTTTTAGCACCCGCGCACGGATTTGTGCGAAAACGCGTTTTAGGCATGCGCATGCATCTTTTGGTAGACGCGGAAGTCGTTTTCTCCAAACCACAAGATGTGCATGCAAATGGTGCTTTTGGCAGAACGCGCACGTGGATTTCTACCAAACGACGTGCTAAGCATGCCGATGCTGCTCTTTTTAGCACCCGCGCACGGATTTGTGCCAAAAACGCGTTTTAAGCATGCACACGCATCTTTTGGTAGACGCGGATGATGTTTTCTGCAAAACCACAAGATCTGTATGCAAATGGTGCTTTTGGCAGAACGCGCACGTGGATTTCTACCAAAAGACGTGCTAAGCATGCCGATGCTGCTCTTTTTAGCACCCGCGCACGGATTTGTGCGAAAACGCGTTTTAAGCATGCACATGCATCTTTTGGTAGACGCGGATGAAATTTTCTGCAAAACCACAAGATGTGCATGCAAATGGTGCTTTTGGCAGAACGCGCACGCGGATTTCTACCAAACGACGTGCTAAGCATGCCGATGGTGTTCTTTTTAGCACCCGCGCACGGACTTGTGCGAAAACGCGTTTTAAGCATGCACATGCATCTTTTGGTAGACCCGGATGATGTTTTCTGCAAAACCACAAGATGTGCATGCAAATGGTGCTTTTGGCAGAACGCGCACGTGGATTTCTACTAAACGACGTGCTAAGCATGCCGATGCTGCTCTTTTTAGCACCCGCGCACGGATTTGTGCGAAAACGCGTTTTAAGCATGCACATGCATCTTTTGGTAGACGCGGATGTCGTTTTCTCCAAAACCACAAGATGTGCATGCAAATGGTGCTTTTGGCAGAACGCGCACGTGGATTTCTACCAAACGACGTGCTAAGCATACCGATGCTGCTCTTTTTAGCACCCGCGCACGGATTTGTGCGAAAACGCGTTTTAAGCATGCACATGCATCTTTTGGTAGACGCGGAGGATGTTTTCTGCAAAACCACAAGATGTGCATGCAAATGGTCTTTTGGCAGAACGCGCACGTGGATTTCTACCAAACGACGTGCTAAGCATGCCGATGCTGCTCTTTTTAGCACCCGCGCACGGATTTGTGCGAAAACGCGTTTTAGGCATGCACATGCATCTTTTGGTAGACGCGGATGAAGTTTTCTGCAAAACCACAAGATGTGCATGCAAATGGTGCTTTTGGCAGAACGCGCACGTGGATTTCTACCAAACGACGTGCTAAGCATGCCGATGCTGCTCTTTTTAGCACCCGCGCACGGATTTGTGCGAAAACGCGTTTTAAGCATGCACATGCATCTTTTGGTGGACGCGGATGCTGTTTTCTGCAAAACCACAAGATGTGCACGCAAATGGTGCTTTGGCAGAACGCGCACGTGGATTTCTACCAAACGACGTGCTAAGCATGCCGATGCTGCTCTTTTTAGCACCCGCGCACGGATTTGTGCCAAAAACGCGTTTTAAGCATGCACATGCATCTTTTGGTAGACGCGGATGATGTTTTCTGCAAAACCACAAGATGTGCATGCAAATGGTGCTTTTGCCAGAACGCGCACATGGATTTCTACCAAACGGCGTGCTAAGCATGCGGATGCTGCTCTTTTTAGCACCCGCGCACGGATTTGTGCGAAAACGCGTTTTAGGCATGCACATGCATCTTTTGGTAGACGCGGATGCTGTTTTCTGCAAAACCACAAGATGTGCATGCAAATGGTGCTTTTGGCAGAACGCGCACATGGATCTCTACCAAACGACGTGCTAAGCATGCCGATGCTGCTCTTTTTAGCACCCGCGCACGGATTTGTGCGAAAACGCGTTTTAAGCATGCACATGCATCTTTTGGTAGTCGCGGATGTTGTTTTCTGCAAAAACCACAAGATTTGCATGCAAATGGTGCTTTTGGCAGAACGCACACGTGAATTTCTACCAAACGACGTGCTAAGCATGCCGATGCTGCTCTTTTTAGCACCCGCGCACGGATTTGTGCGAAAACGCGTTTTAAGCATGCACATGCATCTTTTGCTAGACGCGGATGTTGTTTTCTCCAAAACCACAAGATGTGCATGCAAATGGTGCGTTTGGCAGAACGCGCACGTGGATTTCTACCAAACGACGTGCTAAGCATGCCGATGCTGCTCTTTTTAGCACCCGCGCACGGATTTGTGCGAAAACGCGTTTTAAGCATGCACATGCATCTTTTGGTGGACGCGGATGATGTTTTCTGCAAAACCACAATATGTGCATGCAAATGGTGCTTTTGGCAGAACGCGCACGTGGATTTCTACCAAACGACGTGCTAAGCATGCCGATGCTGCTCTTTTTAGCACCCGCGCACGGATTTGTGCCAAAAACGCGTTTTAAGCATGCACACGCATCTTTTGGTAGACGCGGATGATGTTTTCTGCAAAACCACAAGATCTGTATGCAAATGGTGCTTTTGGCAGAACGCGCACGTGGATTTCTACCAAAAGACGTGCTAAGCATGCCGATGCTGCTCTTTTTAGCACCCGCGCACGGATTTGTGCGAAAACGCGTTTTAAGCATGCACATGCATCTTTTGGTAGACGCGGATGTCGTTTTCCTCCAAAACCACAAGATGTGCATGGAAATGGTGCTTTTGGCAGAACGCGCACGTGGATTTCTACCAAACGACGTGCTAAGCACACCGATGCTGCTCTTTTTAGCACCCGCGCACGGATTTGTGCGAAAACGCGTTTTAAGCATGCACATGCATCTTTTGGTAGACGCGGAGGATGTTTTCTGCAAAACCACAAGATATGCATGCAAATGGTGCTTTTGGCAGAACGCGCACGTGGATTTCTACCAAACGACGTGCTAAGCATGCCGATGCTGCTCTTTTTAGCACCCGCGCACGGATTTGTGCGAAAACGTGTTTTAAGCGTGCACATGCATCTTTTGGTAGACGCGGATGAAGTTTTCTGCAAAACCACAAGATGTGCATGCAAATGGTGCTTTTCGCAGAACGCGCACGTGGATTTCTACCAAACGACGTGCTAAGCATGCCGATGCTGCTATTTTAGCACCCGCGCACGGATTTGTGCGAAAACGCGTTTTAGGCACGCACATGCATCTTTTGGTAGACGCGGATGCTGTTTTCTGCAAAACCACAACATGAGCATGCAAATGGTGCTTTTGGCAGAACGCGCACATGGATTTCTACCAAACGACGTGCTAAGCATGCCGATGCTGCTCTTTTTAGCACCCACGCACGGATTTGTGCGAAAACGCGTTTTAAGCATGCACATGCATCTTTTGGTAGTCGCGGATGTTGTTTTCTGCAAAAACCACAAGATGTGCATGCAAATGGTGCTTTTGGCAGAACGCGCACGTGGATTTCTACCAAACGACGTGCTAAGCATGCCGATGCTGCTCTTTTTAGCACCCGCGCACGGATTTGTGCGAAAACGCGTTTTAAGCATGCACATGCATCTTTTGGTAGACGCGGATGTTGTTTTCTCCAAAACCACAAGATGTGCATGCAAATGGTGCTTTTGGCAGAACGCGCACGTGGATTTCTACCAAACGACGTGCTAAGCATGCCGATGCTGCTCTTTTTAGCACCCGCGCACGGATTTGTGCGAAAACGCGTTTTAAGCATGCACATGCATCTTTTGGTAGACGCGGATGATGTTTTCTGCAAAACCACAATATGTGCATGCAAATGGTGCTTTTGGCAGAACGCGCACGTCGATTTCTACCAAACGTGCTAAGCATGCCGATGCTGCTCTTTTTAGCACCCGCGCACGAATTTGTGGGAAAACGCGTTTTAAGCATGCACATGCATCTTTTGGTCGACGCGGATGTCGTTTTTTCCAAAACCACAAGATGTGCATGCAAATGGTGCTTTTGGCAGAACGCGGACGTGGATTTCTACCAAACGACGTGCTAAGCATGCCGATGCTGCTCTTTTTAGCACCCGCGCACGGATTTATGCCAAAAACGCGTTTTAAGCATGCACATGCATCTTTTGCTAGACGCGGATGATGTTTTCTGCAAAACCAGAAGATCTGTATGCAAATGGTGCTTTTGGCAGAACGCGCACGTGGATTTCTACCAAACGACGTGCTAAGCATGCCGATGCTGCTCTTTTTAGCACCCGCGCACGGATTTGTGCGAAAACGTGTTTTAAGCATGCACATGCATCTTTTGGTAGACGCGGATGAAGTTTTCAGCAAAACAACAATATGTGCATGCAAATGGTGCTTTTGGCAGAACGCGCACGTGGATTTCTACCAAATGACGTGCTAAGCATGCCGATGCTGCTCTTTTTAGCACCCGCGCACGGATTTGTGCGAAAACGCGTTTTAAGCATGCACATGCATCTTTTGGTAGACGCGGATGAAGTTTTCTGCAAAACCACAAGATGTGCATGCAAATGGTGCTTTTGGCAGAACGCGCACGGGGATTTCTACCAAACGACGTGCTAAGCATGCCGATGCTGCTCTTTTTAGCACCCGCGCACGGATTTGTGCGAAAACGCGTTTTAAGCATGCACATGCATCTTTTGGTAGACGCGGATGATGTTTTCTGAAAAACCACAAGATGTGCATGCAAATGGTGCTTTTGGCAGAACGCGCACGTGGATTTCTACCAAACGACGTGCTAAGCATGCCGATGCTGCTCTTTTTGCACCCGCGCACGGATTTGTGCGAAAACGCGTTTTAAGCATGCACATGCATCTTTTGGTGGACGCGGATGCTGTTTTCTCCAAAACCACAAGATGTGCATGCAAATGGTGCTTTTGGCAGAACGCGCACGTGGATTTTTACCAAGCGACGTGCTAAGCATGCCGATGCTGCTCTTTTTAGCACCCGCGCACGGATTTGCGCGAAAACGCGTTTTAAGCATGCACATGCATCTTTTGGTAGACGCGGATGATGTTTTCTGCAAAACCACAAGATGTGCATGCAAATGGTGCTTTTGGCAAAACGCGCACGTGGATTTCTACCAAACGACGTGCTAAGCATGCCGATGCTGCTCTTTTTAGCACCCGCGCACGGATTTGTGCGAAAACGCGTTTTAAGCATGCACATGCATCTTTTGGTAGACGCGGATGTCGTTTTCTCAAAAACCACAAGATGTGCATGCAAATGGTGCTTTTGGCAGAACGCGCACGTGGATTTCTACCAAACGACGTGCTAAGCATGCCGATGCTGCTCTTTTTAGCACCCGCGCACGGATTTGTGCCAAAAACGCGTTTCAAGCATGCACATGCATCTTTTGGTAGACGCGGATGATGTTTTCTGCAAAACCACAAGATCTGTATGCAAATGGTGCTTTTGGCAGAACGCGCACGTGGATTTCTACCAAACGACGTGCTAAGCATGCCGATGCTGCTCTTTTTAGGACCCGCGCACGGATTTGTGCGAAAACGCGTTTTAAGCATGCACATGCATCTTTTGGTAGACGCCGATGAAATTTTCTGCAAAACCACAAGATGTGCATGCAAATGGTGCTTTTGGCAGAACGCGCACGTGGATTTCGACCAAACGACGTGCTAAGCATGCCGATGCTGCTCTTTTTAGTACCCGCGCACGAATTTGTGCGAAAACGCGTTTTAAGCATGCACATGCATCTTTTGGTAGACGCGGATGAAGTTTTCTGCAAAACCACAAGATGTGCATGGAAATGGTGCTTTTGGCAGAACGCGCACGTGGATTTCTACCAAACGACGTGCTAAGCATGCCGATGCTGCTCTTTTTAGCACCCGCGCACGGATTTGTGCGAAAACGTGTTTTAAGCATGCACATGCATCTTTTGGTAGACGCGGATGAAGTTTTCTGCAAAACCACAATATGTGCATGCAAATGGTGCTTTTGGCAGAACGCGCACGTGGATTTCTACCAAATGACGTGCTAAGCATGCCGATGCTGCTCTTTTTAGCACCCGCGCACGGATTTGTGCGAAAACGCGTTTTAATCATGCACATGCATCTTTTGTTAGACGCGGATGAAGTTTTCTGCAAAACCACAAGATCTGCATGCAAATGGTGCTTTTGGCAGAACGCGCACGGGGATTTCTACCAAACGACGTGCTAAGCATGCCGATGCTGGTCTTTTTAGCACCCGCGCACGGATTTGTGCGAAAACGCGTTTTAAGCATGCACATGCATCTTTTGGTAGACGCGGATGTCGTTTTCTCCAAAACCACAAGATGTGCATGCAAATGGTGCTTTTGGCCGAACGCTCACGTGGATTTCTACCAAACGACGTGCTAAGAATGCCGATGCTGCTCTTTTTAGCACTCGCGCACGGATTTGTGCCAAAAACGCGTTTTAAGCATGCACATGCATCTTTTGGTAGACGCCGATGATGTTTTCTGCAAAACCACAAGATCTGTATGCAAATGGTGCTTTTGGCAGAACGCGCACGTGGATTTCTACCAAACGACGTTCTAAGCATGCCGATGCTGCTCTTTTTAGCACCCGCGCACGGATTTGTGCGAAAGCGCGTTTTAAGCATGCACATGCATCTTTTGGTAGACGCGGATGAAGTTTTCTGCAAAACCACAAGATGTGCATGCAAATGGTGCTTTTGGCAGAACGCGCACGTGGATTTCTACCAAACGACGTGCTAAGCATGCCGATGCTGCTCTCTTTAGCACCCGCGCACGGATTTGTGCGAAAACGCCTTTTAAGCATGCACATGCATCTTTTGGTAGACGCGGATGTCGTTTTCTCCAAAACCACAAGATGTGCATGCAAATGGTGCTTTTGGCAGAACGCGCACGTGGATTTCTACCAAACGACGTGCTAAGCATGCCGATGCTGCTCTTTTTAGCACCCGCGCACGGATTTGTGCGAAAACGCGTTTTAAGCATGCACATGCATCTTTTGGTAGACGCGGATGAAGTTTTCTGCAAAACCACAAGATGTGCATGCAAATGGTGCTTTGGCAGAACGCGCACGTGGATTTCTACCAAACGACGTGCTAAGCATGCCGATGCTGGTCTTTTTAGCACCCGCGCACGGATTTGTGCGAAAACGCGTTTTAAGCATGCACATGCATCTTTTGGTAGACGCCGATGAAATTTTCTGCAAAACCACAAGATGTGCATGTAAATGGTGCTTTTGGCAGAACGCGCACGTGGATTTCGACCAAACGACGTGCTAAGCATGCCGATGCTGCTCTTTTGAGTACCCGCGCACGAATTTGTGCGAAAACGCGTTTTAAGCATGCACATGCATCTTTTGGTAGACGCGGATGAAGTTTTCTGCAAAACCACAAGATGTGCATGCAAATGGTGCTTTTGGCAGAACGCGCACGTGGATTTCTACCAAACGACGTGCTAAGCATGCCGATGCTGCTCTTTTTAGCACCCGCGCACGGATTTGTGCGAAAACGCGTTTTAAGCATGCACATGCATCTTTTGGTAGACGCGGTTGTCGTTTTCTCCAAAACCACAAGATGTGCATGCAAATGGTGCTTTTGGCAGAACGCGCACGTGGATTTCTACCAAACGACGTGCTAAGCATACCGATGCTGCTCTTTTTAGCACCCGCGCACGGATTTGTGCGAAAACGCGTTTTAAGCATGCACATGCATCTTTTGACAGACGCGGAGGATGTTTTCTGCAAAACCACAAGATGTGCATGCAAATGGTGCTTTTGGCAGAACGCGCACGTGGATTTCTACCAAACGACGTGCTTAGCATGCCGATGCTGCTCTTTTTAGCACCCGCGCACGGATTTGTGCGAAAACGCGTTTTAAGCATGCACATGCATCTTTTGGTAGACGCGGATGTCGTTTTCCTCCAAAACCACAAGATGTGCATGCAAATGGTGCTTTTGGCAGAACGCTCACGTGGATTTCTACCAAACGACGTGCTAAGAATGCCGATGCTGCTCTTTTTAGCACCCGCGCACGGATTTGTGCCAAAAACGCGTTTTAAGCATGCACATGCATCTTTTGGTAGACGCCGATGATGTTTTCTGCAAAACCACAAGATCTGTATGCAAATGGTGCTTTTGGCAGAACGCGCACGTGGATTTCTACCAAACGACGTTCTAAGCATGCCGATGCTGCTCTTTTTAGCACCCGCGCACGGATTTGTGCGAAAGCGCGTTTTAAGCATGCACATGCATCTTTTGGTAGACGCGGATGAAGTTTTCTGCAAAACCACAAGATGTGCATGCAAATGGTGCTTTTGGCAGAACGCGCACGTGGATTTCTACCAAACGACGTGCTAAGCATGCCGATGCTGCTCTCTTTAGCACCCGCGCACGGATTTGTGCGAAAACGCCTTTTAAGCATGCACATGCATCTTTTGGTAGACGCGGATGTCGTTTTCTCCAAAACCACAAGATGTGCATGCAAATGGTGCTTTTGGCAGAACGCGCACGTGGATTTCTACCAAACGACGTGCTAAGCATGCCGATGCTGCTCTTTTTAGCAACCGCGCACGGATTTGTGCGAAAACGCGTTTTAAGCATGCACATGCATCTTTTGGTAGACGCGGATGATGTTTTCTGAAAAAGCACAAGATGTGCATGCAAATGGTGCTTTTGGCAGAACGCGATCGTGGATTTCTACCAAACGACGTGCTAAGCATGCCGATGCTGCTCTTTTTGCACCCGAGCACGGATTTCTGCGAAAACGCGTTTTAAGCATGCACATGCATCTTTTGGTGGACGCGGATGCTGTTTTCTCCAAAACCACAAGATGTGCATGCAAATGGTGCTTTTGGCAGAACGCGCACGTGGATTTCTACCAAGCGACGTGCTAAGCATGCCGATGCTGCTCTTTTTAGCACCCGCGCGCGGATTTGTGCGAAAACGCGTTTTAAGCATGCACATGCATCTTTTGGTAGACGCGGATGATGTTTTCTGCAAAACCACAAGATGTGCATGCAAATGGTGCTTTTGGCAGAACGCGCACGTGGATTTCTACCAAACGACGTGCTAAGCATGCCGATGCTGCTCTTTTTAGCACCCGCGCACGGATTTGTGCGAAAACGCGTTTTAAGCATGCACATGCATCTTTTGGTAGACGCGGATGTCGTTTTCTCAAAAACCACAAGATGTGCATGCAAATGGTGCATTTGGCAGAACGCGCACATGGATTTCTACCAAACGACGTGCTAAGCATGCCGATGCTGCTCTTTTTAGCACCCGCGCACGGATTTGTGCGAAAACGCGTTTCAAGCATGCACATGCATCTTTTGGTAGACGCGGATGATGTTTTCTGCAAAACCACAAGATCTGTATGCAAATGGTGCTTTTGGCAGAACGCGCACGTGGATTTCGACCAAACGACGTGCTAAGCATGCCGATGCTGCTCTTTTTAGCACCCGCGCACGGATTTGTGCGAAAACGCGTTTTAAGCATGCACATGCATCTTTTGGTAGACGCCGATGAAATTTTCTGCAAAACCACAAGATGTGCATGCAAATGGTGCTTTTGGCAGAACGCGCACGTGGATTTCGACCAAACGACGTGCTAAGCATGCCGATGCTGCTCTTTTGAGTACCCGCGCACGAATTTGTGCGAAAACGCGTTTTAAGCATGCACATGCATCTTTTGGTAGACGCGGATGAAGTTTTCTGCAAAACCACAAGATGTGCATGCAAATGGTGCTTTTGGCAGAACGGGCACGTGGATTTCTACCAAACGACGTGCTAAGCATGCCGATGCTGCTCTTTTTAGCACCCGCGCACGGATTTGTGCGAAAACGCGTTTTAAGCATGCACCTGCATCTTTTGGTAGACGCGGATGCTGTTTTCTGCAAAACCACAAGATGTGCATGCAAATGGTTCTTTTGGCAGAACGCGCACGCGGATTTCTACCAAACAACGTGCTAAGCATGCCGATGCTGTTCTTTTTAGCACCCGCGCACAGATTTGTGCGAAAACGCGTTTTGAGCATGCACATGCATCTTTTGGTAGACCCGGATGATGTTTTCTGCAAAACCACAAGATGTGCATGCAAATGGTGCTTTTGGCAGAACGCGCACGTGGATTTCTACCAAACGACGTGCTAAGCATGCCGATGCTGCTCTCTTTAGCACCCGCGCACGGATTTGTGCGAAAACGCCTTTTAAGCATGCACATGCATCTTTTGGTAGACGCGGATGTCGTTTTCTCCAAAACCACAAGATGTGCATGCAAATGGTGCTTTTGGCAGAACGCGCACGTGGATTTCTACCAAACGACGTGCTAAGCATGCCGATGCTGCTCTTTTTAGCACCCGCGCACGGATTTGTGCGAAAACGCGTTTTAAGCATGCACATGCATCTTTTGGTAGACGCGGATGAAGTTTTCTGCAAAACCACAAGATGTGCATGCAAATGGTGCTTTTGGCAGAACGCGCACGTGGATTTCTACCAAACGACGTGCTAAGCATGCCGATGCTGGTCTTTTTAGCACCCGCGCACGGATTTGTGTGAAAACGCGTTTTAAGCATGCACATGCATCTTTTGGTAGACGCGGATGTCGTTTTCTCCAAAACCACAAGATGTGCATGCAAATGGTGCTTTTGGCCGAACGCTCACGTGGATTTCTACCAAACGACGTGCTAAGAATGCCGATGCTGCTCTTTTTAGCACTCGCGCACGGATTTGTGCCAAAAACGCGTTTTAAGCATGCACATGCATCTTTTGGTAGACGCGGATGTCGTTTTCTCCAAAACCACAAGATGTGCATGCAAATGGTGCTTTTGGCAGAACGAGCACGTGGATTTCTACCAAACGACGTGCTAAGCATGCCGATGCTGCTCTTTTTAGCACCCGCGCACGGATTTGTGCGAAAACGCGTTTTAAGCATGCACATGCATCTTTTGGTAGACGCGGATGAAGTTTTCTGCAAAACCACAAGATGTGCATGCAAATGGTGCTTTTGGCAGAACGCGCACGTGGATTTCTACCAAACGACGTGCTAAGCATGCCGATGCTGGTCTTTTTAGCACCCGCGCACGGATTTGTGCGAAAACGCGTTTTAAGCATGCACATGCATCTTTTGGTAGACGCCGATGAAATTTTCTGCAAAACCACAAGATGTGCATGTAAATGGTGCTTTTGGCAGAACGCGCACGTGGATTTCGACCAAACGACGTGCTAAGCATGCCGATGCTGCTCTTTTGAGTACCCGCGCACGAATTTGTGCGAAAACGCGTTTTAAGCATGCACATGCATCTTTTGGTAGACGCGGATGAAGTTTTCTGCAAAACCACAAGATGTGCATGCAAATGGTGCTTTTGGCAGAACGCGCACGTGGATTTCTACCAAACGACGTGCTAAGCATGCCGATGCTGCTCTTTTTAGCACCCCGCGCACGGATTTGTGCGAAAACGCGTTTTAAGCATGCACATGCATCTTTTGGTAGACGCGGATGCTGTTTTCTGCAAAACCACAAGATGTGCATGCAAATGGTTCTTTTGGCAGAACGCGCACGCGGATTTCTACCAAACAACGTGCTAAGCATGCCGATGCTGTTCTTTTTAGCACCCGCGCACGGATTTGTGCGAAAACGCGTTTTAAGCATGCACATGCATCTTTTGGTAGACGCCGATGAAATTTTCTGCAAAACCACAAGATGTGCATGTAAATGGTGCTTTTGGCAGAACGCGCACGTGGATTTCGACCAAACGACGTGCTAAGCATGCCGATGCTGCTCTTTTGAGTACCCGCGCACGAATTTGTGCGAAAACGCGTTTTAAGCATGCACATGCATCTTTTGGTAGACGCGGATGAAGTTTTCTGCAAAACCACAAGATGTGCATGCAAATGGTGCTTTTGGCAGAACGCGCACGTGGATTTCTACCAAACGACGTGCTAAGCATGCCGATGCTGCTCTTTTTAGCACCCGCGCACGGATTTGTGCGAAAACGCGTTTTAAGCATGCACATGCATCTTTTGGTAGACGCGGATGCTGTTTTCTGCAAAACCACAAGATGTGCATGCAAATGGTTCTTTTGGCAGAACGCGCACGCGGATTTCTACCAAACAACGTGCTAAGCATGCCGATGCTGTTCTTTTTAGCACCCGCGCACGGATTTGTGCGAAAACGCGTTTTGAGCATGCACATGCATCTTTTGGTAGACCCGGATGATGTTTTCTGCAAAACCACAAGATGTGCATGCAAATGGTGCTTTTGGCAGAACGCGCACGTGGATTTCTACCAAACGACGTGCTAAGCATGCCGATGCTGCTCTCTTTAGCACCCGCGCACGGATTTGTGCGAAAACGCCTTTTAAGCATGCACATGCATCTTTTGGTAGACGCGGATGTCGTTTTCTCCAAAACCACAAGATGTGCATGCAAATGGTGCTTTTGGCAGAACGCGCACGTGGATTTCTACCAAACGACGTGCTGAGCATGCCGATGCTGCTCTTTTTAGCACCCGCGCACGGATTTGTGCGAAAACGCGTTTTAAGCATGCACATGCATCTTTTGGTAGACGCGGATGAAGTTTTCTGCAAAACCACAAGATGTGCATGCAAATGGTGCTTTTGGCAGAACGCGCACGTGGATTTCTACCAAACGACGTGCTAAGAATGCCGATGCTGCTCTTTTTAGCACTCGCGCACGGATTTGTGCCAAAAACGCGTTTTAAGCATGCACATGCATCTTTTGGTAGACGCCGATGATGTTTTCTGCAAAACCACAAGATCTGTATGCAAATGGTGCTTTTGGCAGAACGCGCACGTGGATTTCTACCAAACGACATTCTAAGCATGCCGATGCTGCTCTTTTTAGCACCCGCGCACGGATTTGTGCGAAAGCGCGTTTTAAGCATGCACATGCATCTTTTGGTAGACGCGGATGAAGTTTTCTGCAAAACCACAAGATGTGCATGCAAATGGTGCTTTTGGCAGAACGCGCACGTGGATTTCTACCAAACGACGTGCTAAGCATGCCGATGCTGCTCCCTTTAGCACCCGCGCACGGATTTGTGCGAAAACGCCTTTTAAGCATGCACATGCATCTTTTGGTAGACGCGGATGTCGTTTTCTCCAAAACCACAAGATGTGCATGGAAATGGTGGTTTTGGCAGAACGCGCACGTGGATTTCTACCAAACGACGTGCTAAGCATGCCGATGCTGGTCTTTTTAGCACCCGCGCACGGATTTGTGCGAAAACGCGTTTTAAGCATGCACATGCATCTTTTGGTAGACGCGGATGTCGTTTTCTCCAAAACCACAAGATGTGCATGCAAATGGTGCTTTTGGCCGAACGCTCACGTGGATTTCTACCAAACGACGTGCTAAGAATGCCGATGCTGCTCTTTTTAGCACTCGCGCACGGATTTGTGCCAAAAACGCGTTTTAAGCATGCACATGCATCTTTTGGTAGACGCCGATGATGTTTTCTGCAAAACCACAAGATCTGTATGCAAATGGTGCTTTTGGCAGAACGCGCACGTGGATTTCTACCAAACGACATTCTAAGCATGCCGATGCTGCTCTTTTTAGCACCCGCGCACGGATTTGTGCGAAAGCGCGTTTTAAGCATGCACATGCATCTTTTGGTAGACGCGGATGAAGTTTTCTGCAAAACCACAAGATGTGCATGCTAATGGTGCTTTTGGCAGAACGCGCACGTGGATTTCTACCAAACGACGTGCTAAGCATGCCGATGCTGCTCTCTTTAGCACCCGCGCACGGATTTGTGCGAAAACGCCTTTTAAGCATGCACATGCATCTTTTGGTAGACGCGGATGTCGTTTTCTCCAAAACCACAAGATGTGCATGCAAATGGTGCTTTTGGCAGAACGCGCACGTGGATTTCTACCAAACGACGTGCTAAGCATGCCGATGCTGCTCTTTTTAGCACCCGCGCACGGATTTGTGCGAAAACGCGTTTTAAGCATGCACATGCATCTTTTGGTAGACGCGGATGAAGTTTTCTGCAAAACCACAAGATGTGCATGCAAATGGTGCTTTTTGCAGAACGCGCACGTGGATTTCTACCAAACGACGTGCTAAGCATGCCGATGCTGGTCTTTTTAGCACCCGCGCACGGATTTGTGCGAAAACGCGTTTTAAGCATGCACATGCATCTTTTGGTAGACGCCGATGAAATTTTCTGCAAAACCACAAGATGTGCATGCAAATGGTGCTTTTGGCAGAACGCGCACGTGGATTTCGACCAAACGACGTGCTAAGCATGCCGATGCTGCTCTTTTGAGTACCCGCGCACGAATTTGTGCGAAAACGCGTTTTAAGCATGCACATGCATCTTTTGGTAGACGCGGATGAAGTTTTCTGCAAAACCACAAGATGTGCTTGCAAATGGTGCTTTTGGCAGAACGCGCACGTGGATTTCTACCAAACGACGTGCTAAGCATGCCGATGCTGCTCTTTTTAGCACCCGCGCACGGATTTGTGCGAAAACGCGTTTTAAGCATGCACATGCATCTTTTGGTAGACGCGGATGCTGTTTTCTGCAAAACCACAAGATGTGCATGCAAATGGTTCTTTTGGCAGAACGCGCACGCGGATTTCTACCAAACAACGTGCTAAGCATGCCGATGCTGTTCTTTTTAGCACCCGCGCACGGATTTGTGCGAAAACGCGTTTTGAGCATGCACATGCATCTTTTGGTAGACCCGGATGATGTTTTCTGCAAAACCACAAGATGTGCATGCAAATGGTGCTTTTGGCAGAACGCGCACGTGGATTTCTACCAAACGACGTGCTAAGCATGCCGATGCTGCTCTCTTTAGCACCCGCGCACGGATTTGTGCGAAAACGCCTTTTAAGCATGCACATGCATCTTTTGGTAGACGCGGATGTCGTTTTCTCCAAAACCACAAGATGTGCATGCAAATGGTGCTTTTGGCAGAACGCGCACGTGGATTTCTACCAAACGACGTGCTGAGCATGCCGATGCTGCTCTTTTTAGCACCCGCGCACGGATTTGTGCGAAAACGCGTTTTAAGCATGCACATGCATCTTTTGGTAGACGCGGATGAAGTTTTCTGCAAAACCACAAGATGTGCATGCAAATGGTGCTTTTGGCAGAACGCGCACGTGGATTTCTACCAAACGACGTGCTAAGCATGCCGATGCTGGTCTTTTAGGCACCCGCGCACGGATTTGTGCGAAAACGCGTTTTAAGCATGCACATGCATCTTTTGGTAGACGCGGATGTCGTTTTCTCCAAAACCACAAGATGTGCATGCAAATGGTGCTTTTGGCCGAACGCTCACGTGGATTTCTACCAAACGACGTGCTAAGAATGCCGATGCTGCTCTTTTTAGCACTCGCGCACGGATTTGTGCCAAAAACGCGTTTTAAGCATGCACATGCATCTTTTGGTAGACGCCGATGATGTTTTCTGCAAAACCACAAGATCTGTATGCAAATGGTGCTTTTGGCAGAACGCGCACGTGGATTTCTACCAAACGACATTCTAAGCATGCCGATGCTGCTCTTTTTAGCACCCGCGCACGGATTTGTGCGAAAGCGCGTTTTAAGCATGCACATGCATCTTTTGGTAGACGCGGATGAAGTTTTCTGCAAAACCACAAGATGTGCATGCAAATGGTGCTTTTGGCAGAACGCGCACGTGGATTTCTACCAAACGACGTGCTAAGCATGCCGATGCTGCTCCCTTTAGCACCCGCGCACGTATTTGTGCGAAAACGCGTTTTAAGCATGCACATGCATCTTTTGGTAGACGCGGATGAAGTTTTCTGCAAAACCACAAGATGTGCATGCAAATGGTGCTTTTGGCAGAACGCGCACGTGGATTTCTACCAAACGACGTGCTAAGCATGCCGATGCTGGTCTTTTTAGCACCCGCGCACGGATTTGTGCGAAAACGCGTTTTAAGCATGCACACGCATCTTTTGGTAGACGCGGATGAAGTTTTCTGCAAAACCACAAGATGTGCACGCAAATGGTGCTTTTGGCAGAACGCGCACGTGGATTTCTACCAAACGACGTGCTAAGCATGCCGATGCTGCTCTTTTTAGCACCCGCGCACGGATTTGTGCGAAAACGCGTTTTAAGCATGCAAATGCATCTTTTGGTGGACGCGGATGAAGTTTTCTGCAAAACCACAAGATGTGCATGCAAATGGTGCTTTTGGCAGAACGCGCACGTGGATTTCAACCAAACGACGTGCTAAGCATGCCGATGCTGCTCTTTTTAGCACCCGGGCACGAATTTGTGCGAAAACGCGTTTTAAGCATGCACATGCATCTTTTGGTAGACGCGGATGCTGTTTTCTGCAAAACCACAAGATGTGCATGCAAATGGTGCTTTTGGCAGAACGAGCACGTGGATTTCTACCAAACGACGTGCTAAGCATGCCGATGCTGCTCTTTTTAGCACCCGCGCATGGATTTGTGCGAAAACGCGTTTTAAGCATGCGCATGCATCTTTTGGTAGACGCGGATGATGTTTTCTGCAAAACCACAAGATGTTCATGCAAATGGTGCTTTTGGCAGAACGCGCACGTGGATTTCTACCAAACGACGTGCTAAGCATACCGATGCTGCTCTTTTTAGCACCCGCGCACGGATTTGTGCGAAAACGCGTTTTAAGCATGCACATGCATCTTTTGGTAGACGCGGATGATGTTTTCTGCAAAACCACAAGATGTGCATGCAAATGGTGCTTTTGGCAGAACGCGCACGTGGTTCTACCAAACGACGTGCTAAGCTTGCCGATGCTGCTCTTTTTAGCACCCGCGCACGGATTTGTGCGAAAACGCGTTTTAAGCATGCACATGCATCGTTTGGTAGACGCGGATGTCGTTTTCTCCAAAACCACAAGATGTGCCTGCAAATGGTGCTTTTGGCAGAACGCGCACGTGGATTTCTACCAAACGACGTGCTAAGCATGCCGATGCTGCTCTTTTTAGCACCCGCGCACGGATTTGTGCCAAAAACGCGTTTTAAGCATGCACATGCATCTTTTGGTAGACGCGGATGATGTTTTCTGCAAAACCACAAGGTCTGTATGCAAATGGTGCTTTTGGCAGAACGCGCACGTGGATTTCTACCTAACGGCGTCTAAGCATGCCGATGCTGCTCTTTTTAGCACCCGCGCACGGATTTGTGCGAAAACGCGTTTTAAGCATGCACATGCATCTTTTGGTAGACGTGGATGAAGTTTTCTGCAAAACCACAAGATGTGCATGCAAATGGTGCTTTTGGCAGAACGCGCACGTGGATTTCTACCAAACGACGTGCTAAGCATGCCGATGCTGCTCTTTTTAGCACCCGCGCACGGATTTGTGCGAAAACGCGTTTTAAGCATGCACATGCATCTTTTGGTAGACGCGGATGAAGTTTTCTGCAAAACCACAAGATGTGCATGCAAATGGTGCTTTTGGCAGAACGCGCACGTGGATTTCTACCAAACGACGTGCTAAGCATGCCGATGCTGCTCTTCTTAGCACCCGTGCACGGATTTTGTGCGAAAACGCGTTTTAAGCATGCACATGCATCTTTTGGTAGACGCGGATGAAGTTTTCGGCAAAACCACAAGATGTGCACGCAAATGGTGCTTTTGGCAGAACGCGCACGTGGATTTCTACCAAACGACGTGCTAAGCATGCCGATGCTGCTCTTTTTAGCACCCGCGCACGGATTTGTGCGAAAACGCGTTTTAAGCATGCACATGCATCTTTTGGTAGACGCGGAGCAAGTTTTCTGCAAAACCACAAGATGTGCATGCAAATGGTGCTTTTGGCAGAACGCGCACGTGGATTTTTACCAAACGACGTGCTAAGCATGCCGATGCTGCTCTTTTTAGCACCCGCGCACGGATTTGTGCGAAAACGCGTTTTAAGCATGCACATGCATCTTTTGACAGACGCGGAGGATGTTTTCTGCAAAACCACAAGATGTGCATGCAAATGGTGCTTTTGGCAGAACGCGCACGTGGATTTCTACCAAACAACGTGCTAAGCATGCCGATGCTGCTCTTTTAAGCACCCGCGCACGGATTTGTGCGAAAACGCGTTTTAAGCATGCACATGCATCTTTTGGTAGACGCGGATGTCGTTTTCTCCAAAACCACAAGATGTGCATGCAAATGGTGCTTTTGGCCGAACGCTCACGTGGATTTCTACCAAACGACGTGCTAAGAATGCCGATGCTGCTCTTTTTAGCACTCGCGCACGGATTTGTGCCAAAAACGCGTTTTAAGCATGCACATGCATCTTTTGGTAGACGCCGATGATGTTTTCTGCAAAACCACAAGATCTGTATGCAAATGGTGCTTTTGGCAGAACGCGCACGTGGATTTCTACCAAACGACGTTCTAAGCATGCCGATGCTGCTCTTTTTAGCACCCGCGCACGGATTTGTGCGAAAGCGCGTTTTAAGCATGCACATGCATCTTTTGGTAGACGCGGATGAAGTTTTCTGCAAAACCACAAGATGTGCATGCAAATGGTGCTTTTCGCAGAACGCGCACGTGGATTTCTACCAAACGACGTGCTAAGCATGCCGATGCTGCTCTCTTTAGCACCCGCGCACGGATTTGTGCGAAAACGCCTTTTAAGCATGCACATGCATCTTTTGGTAGACGCGGATGTCGTTTTCTCCAAAACCACAAGATGTGCATGCAAATGGTGCTTTTGGCAGAACGCGCACGTGGATTTCTACCAAACGACGTGCTAAGCATGCCGATGCTGCTCTTTTTAGCACCCGCGCACGGATTTGTGCGAAAACGCGTTTTAAGCATGCACATGCATCTTTTGGTAGACGCGGATGAAGTTTTCTGCAAAACCACAAGATGTGCATGCAAATGGTGCTTTTGGCAGAACGCGCACGTGGTTCTACCAAACGACGTGCTAAGCTTGCCGATGCTGCTCTTTTTAGCACCCGCGCACGGATTTGTGCGAAAACGCGTTTTAAGCATGCACATGCATCTTTTGGTAGACGCGGATGTCGTTTTCTCCAAAACCACAAGATGTGCCTGCAAATGGTGCTTTTGGCAGAACGCGCACGTGGATTTCTACCAAACGACGTGCTAAGCATGCCGATGCTGCTCTTTTTTGCACCCGCGCACGGATTTGTGCCAAAAACGCGTTTTAAGCATGCACATGCATCTTTTGGTAGACGCGGATGATGTTTTCTGCAAAACCACAAGGTCTGTATGCAAATGGTGCTTTTGGCAGAACGCGCACGTGGATTTCTACCTAACGGCGTCTAAGCATGCCGATGCTGCTCTTTTTAGCACCCGCGCACGGATTTGTGCGAAAACGCGTTTTAAGCATGCACATGCATCTTTTGGTAGACGTGGATGAAGTTTTCTGCAAAACCACAAGATGTGCATGCAAATGGTGCTTTTGGCAGAACGCGCACGTGGATTTCTACCAAACGACGTGCTAAGCATGCCGATGCTGCTCTTTTTAGCACCCGCGCACGGATTTGTGCGAAAACGCGTTTTAAGCATGCACATGCATCTTTTGATAGACGCGGATGAAGTTTTCTGCAAAACCACAAGATGTGCATGCAAATGGTGCTTTTGGCAGAACGCGCACGTGGATTTCTACCAAACGACGTGCTAAGCATGCCGATGCTGCTCTTCTTAGCACCCGCGCACGGATTTGTGCGAAAACGCGTTTTAAGCATGCACATGCATCTTTTGGTAGACGCGGATGAAGTTTTCTGCAAAACCACAAGATGTGCACGCAAATGGTGCTTTTGGCAGAACGCGCACGTGGATTTCTACCAAACGACGTGCTAAGCATGCCGATGCTGCTCTTTTTAGCACCCGCGCACGGATTTGTGCGAAAACGCGTTTTAAGCATGCACATGCATCTTTTGGTAGACGCGGAGCAAGTTTTCTGCAAAACCACAAGATGTGCATGCAAATGGTGCTTTTGGCAGAACGCGCACGTGGATTTTTACCAAACGACGTGCTAAGCATGCCGATGCTGCTCTTTTTAGCACCCGCGCACGGATTTGTGCGAAAACGCGTTTTAAGCATGCACATGCATCTTTTGACAGACGCGGAGGATGTTTTCTGCAAAACCACAAGATGTGCATGCAAATGGTGCTTTTGGCAGAACGCGCACGTGGATTTCTACCAAACGACGTGCTAAGCATGCCGATGCTGCTCTTTTTAGCACCCGCGCACGGATTTGTGCGAAAACGCGTTTTAAGCATGCACATGCATCTTTTGGTAGACGCGGAGCAAGTTTTCTGCAAAACCACAAGATGTGCATGCAAATGGTGCTTTTGGCAGAACGCGCACGTGGATTTTTACCAAACGACGTGCTAAGCATGCCGATGCTGCTCTTTTTAGCACCCGCGCACGGATTTGTGCGAAAACGCGTTTTAAGCATGCACATGCATCTTTTGACAGACGCGGAGGATGTTTTCTGCAAAACCACAAGATGTGCATGCAAATGGTGCTTTTGGCAGAACGCGCACGTGGATTTCTACCAAACAACGTGCTAAGCATGCCGATGCTGCTCTTTTAAGCACCCGCGCACGGATTTGTGCGAAAACGCGTTTTAAGCATGCACATGCATCTTTTGGTAGACGCGGATGTCGTTTTCTCCAAAACCACAAGATGTGCATGCAAATGGTGCTTTTGGCCGAACGCTCACGTGGATTTCTACCAAACGACGTGCTAAGAATGCCGATGCTGCTCTTTTTAGCACTCGCGCACGGATTTGTGCCAAAAACGCGTTTTAAGCATGCACATGCATCTTTTGGTAGACGCCGATGATGTTTTCTGCAAAACCACAAGATCTGTATGCAAATGGTGCTTTTGGCAGAACGCGCACGTGGATTTCTACCAAACGACGTTCTAAGCATGCCGATGCTGCTCTTTTTAGCACCCGCGCACGGATTTGTGCGAAAGCGCGTTTTAAGCATGCACATGCATCTTTTGGTAGACGCGGATGAAGTTTTCTGCAAAACCACAAGATGTGCATGCAAATGGTGCTTTTCGCAGAACGCGCACGTGGATTTCTACCAAACGACGTGCTAAGCATGCCGATGCTGCTCTCTTTAGCACCCGCGCACGGATTTGTGCGAAAACGCCTTTTAAGCATGCACATGCATCTTTTGGTAGACGCGGATGTCGTTTTCTCCAAAACCACAAGATGTGCATGCAAATGGTGCTTTTGGCAGAACGCGCACGTGGATTTCTACCAAACGACGTGCTAAGCATGCCGATGCTGCTCTTTTTAGCACCCGCGCACGGATTTGTGCGAAAACGCGTTTTAAGCATGCACATGCATCTTTTGGTAGACGCGGATGAAGTTTTCTGCAAAACCACAAGATGTGCATGCAAATGGTGCTTTTGGCAGAACGCGCACGTGGTTCTACCAAACGACGTGCTAAGCTTGCCGATGCTGCTCTTTTTAGCACCCGCGCACGGATTTGTGCGAAAACGCGTTTTAAGCATGCACATGCATCTTTTGGTAGACGCGGATGTCGTTTTCTCCAAAACCACAAGATGTGCCTGCAAATGGTGCTTTTGGCAGAACGCGCACGTGGATTTCTACCAAACGACGTGCTAAGCATGCCGATGCTGCTCTTTTTTGCACCCGCGCACGGATTTGTGCCAAAAACGCGTTTTAAGCATGCACATGCATCTTTTGGTAGACGCGGATGATGTTTTCTGCAAAACCACAAGGTCTGTATGCAAATGGTGCTTTTGGCAGAACGCGCACGTGGATTTCTACCTAACGGCGTCTAAGCATGCCGATGCTGCTCTTTTTAGCACCCGCGCACGGATTTGTGCGAAAACGCGTTTTAAGCATGCACATGCATCTTTTGGTAGACGTGGATGAAGTTTTCTGCAAAACCACAAGATGTGCATGCAAATGGTGCTTTTGGCAGAACGCGCACGTGGATTTCTACCAAACGACGTGCTAAGCATGCCGATGCTGCTCTTTTTAGCACCCGCGCACGGATTTGTGCGAAAACGCGTTTTAAGCATGCACATGCATCTTTTGATAGACGCGGATGAAGTTTTCTGCAAAACCACAAGATGTGCATGCAAATGGTGCTTTTGGCAGAACGCGCACGTGGATTTCTACCAAACGACGTGCTAAGCATGCCGATGCTGCTCTTCTTAGCACCCGCGCACGGATTTGTGCGAAAACGCGTTTTAAGCATGCACATGCATCTTTTGGTAGACGCGGATGAAGTTTTCTGCAAAACCACAAGATGTGCACGCAAATGGTGCTTTTGGCAGAACGCGCACGTGGATTTCTACCAAACGACGTGCTAAGCATGCCGATGCTGCTCTTTTTAGCACCCGCGCACGGATTTGTGCGAAAACGCGTTTTAAGCATGCACATGCATCTTTTGGTAGACGCGGAGCAAGTTTTCTGCAAAACCACAAGATGTGCATGCAAATGGTGCTTTTGGCAGAACGCGCACGTGGATTTTTACCAAACGACGTGCTAAGCATGCCGATGCTGCTCTTTTTAGCACCCGCGCACGGATTTGTGCGAAAACGCGTTTTAAGCATGCACATGCATCTTTTGACAGACGCGGAGGATGTTTTCTGCAAAACCACAAGATGTGCATGCAAATGGTGCTTTTGGCAGAACGCGCACGTGGATTTCTACCAAACGACGTGCTAAGCATGCCGATGCTGCTCTTTTTAGCACCCGCGCACGGATTTGTGCGAAAACGCGTTTTAAGCATGCACATGCATCTTTTGGTAGACGCGGATGTCGTTTTCTCCAAAACCACAAGATGTGCATGCAAACGGTGCTTTTGGCCGAACGCTCACGTGGATTTCTACCAAACGACGTGCTAAGAATGCCGATGCTGCTCTTTTTAGCACTCGCGCACGGATTTGTGCCAAAAACGCGTTTTAAGCATGCACATGCATCTTTTGGTAGACCCCGATGATGTTTTCTGCAAAACCACAAGATCTGTATGCAAATGGTGCTTTTGGCAGAACGCGCACGTGGATTTCTACCAAACGACGTTCTAAGCATGCCGATGCTGCTCTTTTTAGCACCCGCGCACGGATTTGTGCGAAAGCGCGTTTTAAGCATGCACATGCATCTTTTGGTAGACGCGGATGAAGTTTTCTGCAAAACCACAAGATGTGCATGCAAATGGTGCTTTTGGCAGAACGCGCACGTGGATTTCTACCAAACGACGTGCTAAGCATGCCGATGCTGCTCTCTTTAGCACCCGCGCACGGATTTGTGCGAAAACGCCTTTTAAGCATGCACATGCATCTTTTCGTAGACGCGGATGTCGTTTTCTCCAAAACCACAAGATGTGCATGCAAATGGTGCTTTTGGCAGAACGCGCACGTGGATTTCTACCAAACGACGTGCTAAGCATGCCGATGCTGCTCTTTTTAGCACCCGCGCACGGATTTGTGCGAAAACGCGTTTTAAGCATGCACATGCATCTTTTGGTAGACGCGGATGAAGTTTTCTGCAAAACCACAAGATGTGCATGCAAATGGTGCTTTTGGCAGAACGCGCACGTGGATTTCTACCAAACGACGTGCTAAGCATGCCGATGCTGGTCTTTTTAGCACCCGCGCACGGATTTGTGCGAAAACGCGTTTTAAGCATGCACACGCATCTTTTGGTAGACGCGGATGAAGTTTTCTGCAAAACCACAAGATGTGCATGCAAATGGTGCTTTTGGCAGAACGCGCACGTGGATTTCTACCAAACGAGGTGCTAAGCATGCCGATGCTTCTCTTCTTAGCACCCGCGCACGGATTTGTGCGAAAACGCGTTTTAAGCATGCACATGCATCTTTTGGTAGACGCGGATAAAGTTTTCTGCAAAACCACAAGATGTGCACGCAAATGGTGCTTTTGGCAGAACGCGCACGTGGATTTCTACCAAACGACGTGCTAAGCATGCCGATGCTGCTCTTTTTAGCACCCGCGCACGGATTTGTGCGAAAACGCGTTTTAAGCATGCAAATGCATCTTTTGGTGGACGCGGATGAAGTTTTCTGCAAAACCACAAGATGTGCATGCAAATGGTGCTTTTGGCAGAACGCGCACGTGGATTTCAACCAAACGACGTGCTAAGCATGCCGATGCTGCTCTTTTTAGCACCCGCGCACGAATTTGTGCGAAAACGCGTTTTAAGCATGCACATGCATCTTTTGGTAGACGCGGATGCTGTTTTCTGCAAAACCACAAGATGTGCATGCAAATGGTGCTTTTGGCAGAACGCGCACGTGGATTTCTACCAAACGACGTGCTAAGCATGCCGATGCTGCTCTTTTTAGCACCCGCGCATGGATTTGTGCGAAAACGCGTTTTAAGCATGCACATGCATCTTTTGGTAGACGCGGATGATGTTTTCTGCAAAACCACAAGATGTGCATGCAAATGGTGCTTTTGGCAGAACGCGCATGTGGATTTCTACCAAACGACGTGCTAAGCATACCGATGCTGCTCTTTTTAGCACCCGCGCACGGATTTATGCGAAAACGCGTTTTAAGCATGCACATGCATCTTTTGGTAGACGCGGATGATGTTTTCTGCAAAACCACAAGATGTGCATGCAAATGGTGCTTTTGGCAGAACGCGCACGTGGTTCTACCAAACGACGTGCTAAGCTTGCCGATGCTGCTCTTTTTAGCACCCGCGCACGGATTTGTGCGAAAACGCGTTTTAAGCATGCACATGCATCTTTTGGTAGACGCGGATGTCGTTTTCTCCAAAACCACAAGATGTGCCTGCAAATGGTGCTTTTGGCAGAACGCGCACGTGGATTTCTACCTAACGGCGTCTAAGCATGCCGATGCTGCTCTTTTTAGCACCCGCGCACGGATTTGTGCGAAAACGCGTTTTAAGCATGCACATGCATCTTTTGGTAGACGTGGATGAAGTTTTCTGCAAAACCACAAGATGTGCATGCAAATGGTGCTTTTGGCAGAACGCGCACGTGGATTTCTACCAAACGACGTGCTAAGCATGCCGATGCTGCTCTTTTTAGCACCCGCGCACGGATTTGTGCGAAAACGCGTTTTAAGCATGCACATGCATCTTTTGGTAGACGCGGATGAAGTTTTCTGCAAAACCACAAGATGTGCATGCAAATGGTGCTTTTGGCAGAACGCGCACGTGGATTTCTACCAAACGACGTGCTAAGCATGCCGATGCTGCTCTCCTTAGCACCCGCGCACGGATTTGTGCGAAAACGCGTTTTAAGCATGCACATGCATCTTTTGGTAGACGCGGATGAAGTTTTCAGCAAAACCACAAGATGTGCACGCAAATGGTGCTTTTGGCTGAACGCGCACGTGGATTTCTACCAAACGACGTGCTAAGCATGCCGATGCTGCTCTTTTTAGCACCCGCGCACGGATTTGTGCGAAAACGCGTTTTAAGCATGCACATGCATCTTTTGGTAGACGCGGATGAAGTTTTCTGCAAAACCACAAGATGTGCGTGCAAATGGTGCTTTTGGCAGAACGCGCACGTGGATTTCTACCAAACGACGTGCTAAGCATGCCGATGCTGGTCTTTTTAGCACCCGCGCACGGATTTGTGCGAAAACGCGTTTTAAGCATGCACATGCATCTTTTGGTAGACGCGGATGAAGTTTTCTGCAAAACCACAAGATGTGCATGCAAATGGTGCTTTTGGCAGAACGCGCACGTGGATTTCGACCAAACGACGTGCTAAGCATGCCGATGCTGCTCTTTTGAGTACCCGCGCACGAATTTGTGCGAAAACGCGTTTTAAGCATGCACATGCATCTTTTGGTAGACGCGGATGAAGTTTTCTGCAAAACCACAAGATGTGCATGCAAATGGTGCTTTTGGCAGAAACGCGCACGTGGATTTCTACCAAACGACGTGCTAAGCATGCCGATGCTGCTCTTTTTAGCACCCGCGCACGGATTTGTGCGAAAACGCGTTTTAAGCATGCACATGCATCTTTTGGTAGACGCGGATGCTGTTTTCTGCAAAACCACAAGATGTGCATGCAAATGGTTCTTTTGGCAGAACGCGCACGCGGATTTCTACCAAACAACGTGCTAAGCATGCCGATGCTGTTCTTTTTAGCACCCGCGCACGGATTTGTGCGAAAACGCGTTTTGAGCATGCACATGCATCTTTTGGTAGACCCGGATGATGTTTTCTGCAAAACCACAAGATGTGCATGCAAATGGTGCTTTTGGCAGAACGCGCACGTGGATTTCTACCAAACGACGTGCTAAGCATGCCGATGCTGCTCTCTTTAGCACCCGCGCACGGATTTGTGCGAAAACGCCTTTTAAGCATGCACATGCATCTTTTAGTAGACGCGGATGTCGTTTTCTCCAAAACCACAAGATGTGCATGCAAATGGTGCTTTTGGCAGAACGCGCACGTGGATTTCTACCAAACGACGTGCTAAGCATGCCGATGCTGCTCTTTTTAGCACCCGCACACGGATTTGTGCGAAAGCGCGTTTTAAGCATGCACATGCATCTTTTGGTAGACGCGGATGAAGTTTTCTGCAAAACCACAAGATGTGCATGCAAATGGTGCTTTTGGCAGAACGCGCACGTGGATTTCTACCAAACGACGTGCTAAGCATGCCGATGCTGCTCTCTTTAGCACCCGCGCACGGATTTGTGCGAAAACGCCTTTTAAGCATGCACATGCATCTTTTGGTAGACGCGGATGAAGTTTTCTGCAAAACCACAAGATGTGCATGCAAATGGTGCTTTTGGCAGAATGCGCACGTGGATTTCTACCAAACGAGGTGCTAAGCATGCCGATGCTGCTCTTCTTAGCACCCGCGCACGGATTTCTGCGAAAACGCGTTTTAAGCATGCACATGCATCTTTTGGTAGACGCGGATGAAGTTTTCTGCAAAACCACCAGATGTGCACGCAAATGGTGCTTTTGGCAGAACGCGCACGTGGATTTCTACCAAACGACGTGCTAAGCATGCCGATGCTGCTCTCTTTAGCACCCGCGCACGGATTTGTGCGAAAACGCGTTTTAAGCATGCAAATGCATCTTTTGGTGGACGCGGATGAAGTTTTCTGCAAAACCACAAGATGTGCATGCAAATGGTGCTTTTGGCAGAACGCGCACGTGGATTTCAACCAAACGACGTGCTAAGCATGCCGATGCTGCTCTTTTTAGCACCCGCGCACGAATTTGTGCGAAAACGCGTTTTAAGCATGCACATGCATCTTTTGGTAGACGCGGATGCTGTTTTCCGCAAAACCACAAGATGTGCATGCAAATGGTGCTTTTGGCAGAACGCGCACGTGGATTTCTACCAAACGACGTGCTAAGCATGCCGATGCTGCTCTTTTTAGCACCCGCGCATGGATTTGTGCGAAAACGCGTTTTAAGCATGCACATGCATCTTTTGGTAGACGCGGATGATGTTTTCTTCAAAACCACAAGATGTGCATGCAAATGGTGCTTTGGCAGAACGCGCACGTGGATTTCTACCAAACGACGTGCTAAGCATACCGATGCTGCTCTTTTTAGCACCCGCGCACGGATTTGTGCGAAAACGCGTTTTAAGCATGCACATGCATCTTTTGGTAGACGCGGATGATGTTTTCTGCAAAACCACAAGATGTGCATGCAAATGGTGCTTTTGGCAGAACGCGCACGTGGTTCTACCAAACGACGTGCTAAGCTTGCCGATGCTGCTCTTTTTAGCACCCGCGCACGGATTTGTGCGAAAACGCGTTTTAAGCAAGCACATGCATCTTTTGGTAGACGCGGATGTCGTTTTCTCCAAAACCACAAGATGTGCCTGCAAATGGTGCTTTTGGCAGAACGCGCACGTGGATTTCTACCAAACGACGTGCTAAGCATGCCGATTCTGCTCTTTTTAGCACCCGCGCACGGATTTGTGCCAAAAACGCGTTTTAAGCATGCACATGCATCTTTTGGTAGACGCGGATGATGTTTTCTGCAAAACCACAAGATCTGTATGCAAATGGTGCTTTTGGCAGAACGCGCACGTGGATTTCTACCTAACGGCGTCTAAGCATGCCGATGCTGCTCTTTTTAGCACCAGCGCACGGATTTGTGCGAAAACGCGTTTTTGAGCATGCACATGCATCTTTTGGTAGACGTGGATGAAGTTTTCTGCAAAACCACAAGATGTGCATGCAAATGGTGCTTTTGGCAGAACGCGCACGTGGATTTCTACCAAACGACGTGCTAAGCATGCCGATGCTGCTCTTTATAACACCCGCACACGGATTTGTGCGAAAACGCGTTTTAAGCATGCACATGCATCTTTTGGTAGACGCGGATGAAGTTTTCTGCAAAACCACAAGATGTGCATGCAAATGGTGCTTTTGGCAGAACGCGCACGTGGATTTCTACCAAACGACGTGCTAAGCATGCCGATGCTGCTCTTCTTAGCACCCGCGCACGGATTTGTGCGAAAACGCGTTTTAAGCATGCACATGCATCTTTTGGTAGACGCGGATGAAGTTTTCTGCAAAACCACAAGATGTGCACGCAAATGGTGCTTTTGGCAGAACGCGCACGTGGATTTCTACCAAACGACGTGCTAAGCATGCCGATGCTGCTCTTTTTAGCACCCGCGCACGGATTTGTGCGAAAACGCGTTTTAAGCATGCACATGCATCTTTTGGTAGACGCGGAGCAAGTTTTCTGCAAAACCACAAGATGTGCATGCAAATGGTGCTTTTGGCAGAACGCGCACGTGGATTTTTACCAAACGACGTGCTAAGCATGCCGATGCTGCTCTTTTTAGCACCCGCGCACGGATTTGTGCGAAAACGCGTTTTAAGCATGCACATGCATCTTTTGACAGACGCGGAGGATGTTTTCTGCAAAACCACAAGATGTGCATGCAAATGGTGCTTTTGGCAGAACGCGCACGTGGATTTCTACCAAACGACGTGCTAAGCATGGCGATGCTGCTCTTTTTAGCACCCGCGCACGGATTTGTGCGAAAACGCCTTTTAAGCATGCACATGCATCTTTTGGTAGACGCGGATGTCGTTTTCTCCAAAACCACAAGATGTGCATGCAAATGGTGCTTTTGGCAGAACGCGCACGTGGATTTCTACCAAACGACGTGCTAAGCATGCCGATGCTGCTCTTTTTAGCACCCGCGCACGGATTTGTGCGAAAACGCGTTTTAAGCATGCACATGCATCTTTTGGTAGACGCGGATGAAGTTTTCTGCAAAACCACAAGATGTGCATGCAAATGGTGCTTTTGGCAGAACGCGGACGTGGATTTCTACCAAACGACGTGCTAAGCATGCCGATGCTGGTCTTTTTAGCACCCGCGCACGGATTTGTGCGAAAACGCGTTTTAAGCATGCACATGCATCTTTTGGTAGACGCGGATGAAGTTTTCTGCAAAACCACAAGATGTGCATGCAAATGGTGCTTTTGGCAGAACGCGCACGTGGATTTCTACCAAACGAGGTGCTAAGCATGCCGATGCTGCTCTTCTTAGCACCCGCGCATGGATTTGTGCGAAAACGCGTTTTAAGCATGCACATGCATCTTTTGGTAGACGCGGATGAAGTTTTCTGCAAAACCACAAGATGTGCACGCAAATGGTGCTTTTGGCAGAACGCGCACGTGGATTTCTACCAAACGACGTGCTAAGCATGCCGATGCTGCTCTTTTTAGCACCCGCGCACGGATTTGTGCGAAAACGCGTTTTAAGCATGCACATGCATCTTTTGGTAGACGCGGATGATGTTTTCTGCAAAACCACAATATGTGCATGCAAATGGTGCTTTTGGCAGAACGCGCACGTGGTTCTACCAAACGACGTGCTAAGCTTGCCGATGCTGCTCTTTTTAGCAACCGCGCACGGATTTGTGCGAAAACGCGTTTTAAGCATGCCCATGCATCTTTTGGTAGACGCGGATGTCGTTTTCTCCAAAACCACAAGATGAGCATGCAAATGGTGCTTTTGGCAGAACGCGCACGTGGATTTCTACCAAACGACGTGCTAAGCATGCCGATGCTGCTCTTTTTAGCACCCGCGCACGGATTTGTGCGAAAACGCGTTTTAAGCATGCACATGCATCTTTTGGTAGACGCGGATGAAGTTTTCTGCAAAACCACAAGATGTGCATGCAAATGGTGCTTTTGGCAGAACGCGCACGTGGATTTCTACCAAACGACGTGCTAAGCATGCCGATGCTGCTCTTCTTAGCACCCGCGCACGGATTTGTGCGAAAACGCGTTTTAAGCATGCACATGCATCTTTTGGTAGACGCGGATGAAGTTTTCTGCAAAACCACAAGATGTGCATGCAAATGGTGCTTTTGGCAGAACGCGCAGGTGGATTTTTACCAAACGACGTGCTAAGCATGCCGATGCTGCTTTTTTTAGCACCCGCGCACGGATTTGTACGAAAACGCGTTTTAAGCATGCACATGCATCTTTTGGTAGACGCGGATGCTGTTTTCTGCAAAACCACAAGATCTGCATGCAAATGGTGCTTTTGGCAGAACGCGCACGTGGATTTCTACCAAACGACGTGCTAAGCATGCCGATGCTGCTCTTTTTAGCACCCGCGCACGGATTTGTGCGAAAACGCGTTTTAAGCATGCACATGCATCTTTTGACAGACGCGGAGGATGTTTTCTGCAAAACCACAAGATGGGCATGCAAATGGTCAGAACGCGCACGTGGATTTCTACCAAACGACGTGCTAAGCATGCCGATGCTGCTCTTTTTAGCACCCGCGCACGGATTTGTGCGAAAACGCGTTTTAAGCATGCACATGCATCTTTTGGTAGACGCGGATGAAGTTTTCTGCAAAACCACAAGATGTGCATGCAAATGGTGCTTTTGGCAGAACGCGCACGTGGATTTCTACCAAACGACGTGCTAAGCATGCCGATGCTGCTCTTCTTAGCACCCGCGCGCGGATTTGTGCGAAAACGCGTTTTAAGCATGCACATGCATCTTTTGGTAGACGCGGATGAAGTTTTCTGCAAAACCACAAGATGTGCACGCAAATGGTGCTTTTGGCAGAACGCGCACGTGGATTTCTACCAAACGACGTGCTAAGCATGCCGATGCTGCTCTTTTTAGCACCCGCGCACGGATTTGTGCGAAAACGCGTTTTAAGCATGCACATGCATCTTTTGGTAGACGCGGATGAAGTTTTCTGGAAAACCACAAGATGTGCATGCAAATGGTGCTTTTGGCAGAACGCGCACGTGGATTTTTACCAAACGACGTGCTAAGCATGCCGATGCTGCTCTTTTTAGCACCCGCGCACGGATTTGTACGAAAACGCGTTTTAAGCATGCACATGCATCTTTTGGTAGACGCGGATGCTGTTTCCTGCAAAACCACAAGATCTGCATGCAAATGGTGCTTTTGGCAGAGCGCGCACGTGGATTTCTACCAAACGACGTGCTAAGCATGCCGATGCTGCTCTTTTTAGCACCCGCGCATGGATTTGTGCGAAAACGCGTTTTAAGCATGCACAGGCATCTTTTGGTAGACGCGGATGATGTTTTCTGCAAAACCACAAGATGTGCATGCAAATGGTGCTTTTGGCAGAACGCGCACGTGGATTTCTACCAAACGACGTGCTAAGTATGCCGATGCTGCTCTTTTTAGCACCCGCGCACGGATTTGTGCGAAAACGCGTTTTAAGCATGCACATGCATCTTTTGGTAGACGCGGATGCCGTTTTCTGCAATACCACAAGATGTGCATGCAAATGGTGCTTTTGGCAGAACGCGCACGTGGATTTCTACCAAACGACGTGCAAAGCATGCCGATGCTGCTCTTTTTAGCACCCGCGCACGGATTTGCGCGAAAACGCGTTTTAAGCATACACATGCATCTTTTGGTAGACGCGGATGTCGTTTTCTCCAAAACCACAAGATGTGCATGTAAATGGTGCTTTTGGCAGAACGCGCACGAGGATTTCTACCAAACGACGTGCTAAGCATGCCGATGCTGCTCTTTTTAGCACCCGCGCACGCATTTGTGCGAAAACGCGTTTTAAGCATACACATGCATCTTTTGGTAGACGCGGATGAAGTTTTCTGCAAAACCACAAGACGTGCATGCAAATGGTGCTTTTGGCAGAACGCGCACGTGGATTTCTAGCAAACGACGTGCTAAGCATGCCGATGCTGCTCTGTTTAGCACCCGCGCACGGATTTGTGCGAAAACGGGTTTTAAGCATGCACATGCACCTTTTGGTAGACGCGGATGATGTTTTCTGCAAAACCACAAGATGTGCATGCAAATGGTGCTTTGGCAGAACGCGCACGTGGATTTCTACCAAACGACGTGCTAAGCATGCCGATGCTGCTCTTTTTAGCACCCGCGCACGGATTTGTACGAAAACGCGTTTTAAGCATGCACATGCATCTTTTGGTAGACGCGGATGCTGTTTTCTGCAAAACCACAAGATGTGCATGCAAATGGTGCTTTTGGCAGAACGCGCACGTGGATTTCTACCAAACGACGTGCTAAGCATGCCGATGCTGCTCTTTTTAGCACCCGCGCATGGATTTGTGCGAAAACGCGTTTTAAGCATGCACATGCATCTTTTGGTAGACGCGGACGATGTTTTCTGCAAAACCACAAGATGTGCATGCAAATGGTGCTTTTGGCAGAACGCGCACGTGGATTTCTACCAAACGACGTGCTAAGCATGCCGATGCTGCTCTTTTTAGCACCCGCGCACGGATTTGTACGAAAACGCGTTTTAAGCATGCACATGCATCTTTTAGTAGACGCGGATGCTGTTTTCTGCAATACCACAAGATGTGCATGCAAATGGTGCTTTTGGCAGAACGCGCACGTGGATTTCTACCAAACGACGTGCTAAGCATGCCGATGCTGCTCTTTTTAGCACCCGCGCAGGGATTTGTGCGAAAACGCGTTTTAAGCATACACATGCATCTTTTGGTAGACGCGGATGTCGTTTTCTCCAAAACCACAAGATGTGCATGCAAATGGTGCTTTTCGCAGAACGCGCACGAGGATTTCTACCAAACGACGTGCTAAGCATGCCGATGCTGCTCTTTTTAGCACCCGCGCACGCATTTGTGCGAAAACGCGTTTTAAGCATGCACATGCATCTTTTGGTAGACGCGGATGAAGTTTTCTGCAAAACCACAAGACGTGCATGCAAATGGTGCTTTTGGCAGAACGCGCACGTGGATTTCTACCAAACGACGTGCTAAGCATGCCGATGCTGCTCTTTTTAGCACCCGCGCACGGATTTGTGCGAAAACGCGTTTTAAGCATGCACATGCATCTTTTGGTGGACGCGGATGCTGTTTTCTGTAAAACCACAAGATGTGCACGCAAATGGTGCTTTTGGCAGAACGCGCACGTGGATTTCTACCAAACGAATTGCTAAGCATGCCGATGCTGCTCTTTTTAGCACCCGCGCACGGATTTGTGCGAAAACGCGTTTTAAGCATGCACAAGCATCTTTTGGTTGACGCGGATGTTGTTTTCTCCAAAACCACAAGATGTGCATGCAAATGGTGCTTTTGGCAGAACGCGCACGTGAATTTCCACGAAACGACGTGCTAAGCATGCCGATGCTACTCTTTTTAGCACCCGCGCACGGATTTGTGCGAAAATGCGTTTTAAGCATGCACATGCATCTTTTGGTAGACGCGGATGATGTTTTCTGCAAAACCACAAGATGTGCATGCAAATGGTGCTTTTGGCAGAACGCGCACGTGGATTTCTACCAAACGACGTGCTAAGCATGCCGATGCTGCTCTGTTTAGCACCCGCGCACGGATTTGTGCGAAAACGGGTTTTAAGCATGCACATGCATCTTTTGGTAGACGCGGATGATGTCTTCAGCAAAACCACAATATCTGTATGCAAATGGTGCTTTTAGCAGAACGCGCACGTGGATTTCTACCAAACGACGTGCTAAGCATGCCGATGCTGCTCTTTTTAGCACCGGCGCACGGATTTGTGCGAAAACGCGTTTTAAGCATGTACACGCATCTTTTGGTAGACGCGGATGAAGTTTTCTGCAAAACCACAAGATGTGCATGCAAATGGTGCTTTTGGCAGAACGCGCACGTGGATTTCTACCAAACGACGTGCTAAGTATGCCGATGCTGCTCTTTTTAGCACCCGCGCACGGATTTGTGCGAAAACGGGTTTTAAGCATGCACATGCATCTTTTGGTAGACGCGGATGAAGTTTTCTGCAAAACCACAACATGTGCATGCAAATGGTGCTTTTGGCAGAACGCGCACGTGGATTTCTACCGAACGACGTGCTAAGCATGCCGATGCTGCTCTTTTTAGCACCCGCGCTCGGATTTGTGCGAAAACGCGTTTTAAGCATGCACATGCATCTTTTGGTAGACGCGGATGATGTTTTCTGCAAAACCACAAGATGTGCATGCAAATCGTGCTTTTGGCAGAACGCGCACGTGTATTTCTACAAAACGACGTGTTAAGCATGCCGATGCTGTTCTTTTTAGCACCCGCGCACGGATTTGTGCGAAAACGCGTTTTAAGCATGCACATGCGTCTTTTCGTGGACGCGGATGCTGTTTTCTGTAAAACCACAAGATGTGCACGCAAATGGTGCTTTTGGCAGAACGCGCACGTGGATTTCTACCAAACGACTTGCTAAGCATGCCGATGCTGCTCTTTTTAGCACCCGCGCACGGATTTGTGCGAAAACGCGTTTTAAGCATGCACAAGCATCTTTTGGTTGACGCGGATGTTGTTTTCTCCAAAACCACAAGATGTGCATGCAAATGGTGCTTTTGGCAGAACGCGCACGTGAATTTCCACGAAACGACGTGCTAAGCATGCCGATGCTACTCTTTTTAGCACCCGCGCACGGATTTGTGCGAAAATGCGTTTTAAGCATGCACATGCATCTTTTGGTAGACGCGGATGATGTTTTCTGCAAAACCACAAGATGTGCATGCAAATGGTGCTTTTGGCAGAACGCGCACGTGGATTTCTACCAAACGACGTGCTAAGCATGCCGATGCTGCTCTTTTTAGCACCCGCGCACGGATTTGTGCGAAAACGCGTTTTAAGCATGCACATGCATCTTTTGGTAGACGCGGATGTCGTTTTCTCCAAAACCACAAGATGTGCATGCAAATGGTGCTTTTGGCAGAACGCGCACGTGGATTTCTACCAAACGACGTGCTAAGCATGGCGAAGCTGCTCTTTTTAGCACACGCGCACGGATTTGTGCCAAAAACGCGTTTTTAAGCATGCACATGCATCTTTTGGTAGACGCGGATGATGTTTTCTACAAAACCACAAGATCTGTAAGCAAATGGTGCTTTTGGCAGAACGCGCACGTGGATTTCTACCAAACGGCGTGCTAAGCATGCCGATGCTGCTCTTTTTAGCACCCGCGCACGGATTTGTGCGAAAACGCGTTTTAAGCATGCACATGCATCTTTTGGTAGACGCGGATGCTGTTTTCTGCAAAACCACAAGATGTGCATGCAAATGGTGCTTTTGACAGAACGCGCACGTGGATTTCTAGCAAACGACGTGCTAAGCATGCCGATGCTGCTCTTTTTAGCACCCGCGCACGGATTTGTGCGAAAACGTGTTTTAAGCATGCACATGCATCTTTTGGTAGACGCGGATGATGTCTTCTGCAAAACCACAATATCTGTATACAAATGGTGCTTTTAGCAGAACGCGCACGTGAATTTCTACCAAACGACGTGCTAAGCATGCCGATGCTGCTCTTTTTAGCACCCGCGCACGGATTTGTGCGAAAACACGTTTTAAGCATGCACACGCATCTTTTGGTAGACGCGGATGAAGTTTTCTGCAAAACCACAAGATGTGCATGCAAATGGTGCTTTTGGCAGAACGCGCACGTGGATTTCTACCAAACGACGTGCTAAGTATGCCGATGCTGCTCTTTTTAGCACCCGCGCACGGATTTGTACGAAAACGCGTTTTAAGCATGCACATGCATCTTTTGGTAGACGCGGATGCTGTTTTCTGCAAAACCACAAGATGTGCATGCAAATGGTGCTTTTGGCAGAACGCGCACGTGGATTTCTGCCAAACGACGTGCTAAGCATGCCGATGCTGCTCGTTTTAGCACCCGCGCATGGATTTGTGCGAAAACGCGTTTTAAGCATGCACATACATCTTTTGGTAGACGCGGATGATGTTTTCTGCAAAACCACAAGATGTGCACGCAAATGGTGCTTTTGGCAGAACGCGCACGTGGATTTTTAGCAAACGACGTGCTAAGCATGCCGATGCTGCTCTGTTTAGCACCCGCGCACGGATTTGTGCGAAAACGGGTTTTAAGCATGCACATGCATCTTTTGGTAGACGCGGATGATGTCTTCAGCAAAACCACAATATCTGTATGCAAATGGTGCTTTTAGCAGAACGCGCACGTGGATTTCTACCAAACGACGGGCTAAGCATGCCGATGCTGCTCTTTTTAGCACCGGCGCACGGATTTGTGCGAAAACGCGTTTTAAGCATGTACACGCATCTTTTGGTAGACGCGGATGAAGTTTTCTGCAAAACCACAAGATGTGCATGCAAATGGTGCTTTTGGCAGAACGCGCACGTGGATTTCTACCAAACGACGTGCTAAGTATGCCGATGCTGCTCTTTTTAGCACCCGCGCACGGATTTGTGCGAAAACGGGTTTTAAGCATGCACATGCATCTTTTGGTAGACGCGGATGAAGTTTTCTGCAAAACCACAACATGTGCATGCAAATGGTGCTTTTGGCAGAACGCGCACGTGGATTTCTACCAAACGACGTGCTAAGCATGCCGATGCTGCTCTTTTTAGCACCCGCGCTCGGATTTGTGCGAAAACGCGTTTTAAGCATGCACATGCATCTTTTGGTAGACGCGGATGATGTTTTCTGCAAAACCACAAGATGTGCATGCAAATCGTGCTTTTGGCAGAACGCGCACGTGTATTTCTACAAAACGACGTGTTAAGCATGCCGATGCTGTTCTTTTTAGCACCCGCGCACGGATTTGTGCGAAAACGCGTTTTAAGCATGCACATGCGTCTTTTCGTGGACGCGGATGCTGTTTTCTGTAAAACCACAAGATGTGCACGCAAATGGTGCTTTTGGCAGAACGCGCACGTGGATTTCTACCAAACGACTTGCTAAGCATGCCGATGCTGCTCTTTTTAGCACCCGCGCACGGATTTGTGCGAAAACGCGTTTTAAGCATGCACAAGCATCTTTTGGTTGACGCGGATGTTGTTTTCTCCAAAACCACAAGATGTGCATGCAAATGGTGCTTTTGGCAGAACGCGCACGTGAATTTCCACCAAACGACGTGCTAAGCATGCCGATGCTGCTCTTTTTAGCACCCGCGCACGGATTTGTGCGAAAACGCGTTTTAAGCATGCACATGCATCTTTTGGTAGACGCGGATGATGTTTTCTGCAAAACCACAAGATCTGTAAGCAAATGGTGCTTTTGGCAGAACGCGCACGTGGATTTCTACCAAACGGCGTGCTAAGCATGCCGATGCTGCTCTTTGTAGCACCCGCGCACGGATTTGTACGAAAACGCGTTTTAAGCATGCACTTGCATCTTTTGGTGGACGCGGATGCTGTTTTCTGTAAAACCACAAGATGTGCACGCAAATGGTGCTTTTGGCAGAACGCGCACGTGGATTTCTACCAAACGACTTGCTACGCATGCCGATGCTGCTCTTTTTAGCACCCGCGCACGGATTTGTGCGAAAACGCGTTTTAAACATGCACAAGCATCTTTTGGTTGACGCGGATGTTGTTTTCTCCAAAACCACGAGATGTGCATGCAAATGGTGCTTTTGGCAGAACGCGCACGTGGATTTCTACCAAACGACGTGCTAAGCATGGCGAAGCTGCTCTTTTTAGCACACGCGCACGGATTTGTTCCAAAAACGCGTTTTAAGCATGCACATGCATCTTTTGGTAGACGCGGATGATGTTTTCTGCAAAACCACAAGATCTGTAAGCAAATGGTGCTTTTGGCAGAACGCGCACGTGGATTTCTACCAAACGGCGTGCTAAGCATGCCGATGCTGCTCTTTTTAGCACCCGCGCACGGATTTGTACGAAAACGCGTTTTAAGCATGCACATGCATCTTTTGGTAGACGCGGATGCTGTTTTCTGCAAAACCACAAGATGTGCATGCCAATGGTGCTTTTGGCAGAACGCGCACGTGAATTTCCACGAAACGACGTGCTAAGCATGCCGATGCTACTCTTTTTAGCACCCGCGCACGGATTTGTGCGAAAACGCGTTTTAAGCATGCACATGCATCTTTTGGTAGACGCGGATGATGTTTTCTGCAAAACCACAAGATGTGCATGCAAATGGTGCTTTTGGCAGAACGCGCACGTGGATTTCTACCAAACGACGTGCTAAGCATGCCGATGCTGCTCTTTTTAGCACCCGCGCACGGATTTGTACGAAAACGCGTTTTAAGCATGCACATGCATCTTTTGGTAGACGCGGATGCTGTTTTCTGCAAAACCACAAGATGTGCATGCAAATGGTGCTTTTGACAGAACGCGCACGTGGATTTCTACCAAACGACGTGCTAAGCATGCCGATGCTGCTCTTTGTAGCACCCGCGCACGGATTTGTGCGAAAACGCGTTTTAAGCATGCACATACATCTTTTGGTAGACGCGGATGATGTTTTCTGCAAAACCAAAGATGTGCATGCAAATGGTGCTTTTGGCAGAACGCGCACGTGGATTTCTAGCAAACGAAGTGCTAAGCATGCCGATGCTGCTCTTTTTAGCACCCGCGCACGGATTTGTGCGAAAACGCGTTTTAAGCATGCACATGCATCTTTTGGTAGACGCGGATGATGTCTTCTGCAAAACCACAATATCTGTATGCAAATGGTGCTTTTAGCAGAACGCGCACGTGAATTTCTACCAAACGACGTGCTAAGCATGCCGATGCTGCTCTTTTTAGCACCCGCGCACGGATTTGAGCGAAAACACGTTTTAAGCATGCACACGCATCTTTTGGTAGACGCGGATGAAGTTTTCTGCAAAACCACAAGATGTGCATGCAAATGGTGCTTTTGGCAGCACGCGCACGTGGATTTCTACCAAACGACGTGCTAAGTATGCCGATGCTGCTCTTTTTAGCACCCGCGCACGGATTTGTACGAAAACGCGTTTTAAGCATGCACATGCATCTTTTGGTAGACGCGGATGCTGTTTTCTGCAAAACCACAAGATGTGCATGCAAATGGTGCTTTTGGCAGAACGCGCACGTGGATTTCTGCCAAACGACGTGCTAAGCATGCCGATGCTGCTCGTTTTAGCACCCGCGCATGGATTTGTGCGAAAACGCGTTTTAAGCATGCACATACATCTTTTGGTAGACGCGGATGATGTTTTCTGCAAAACCACAAGATGTGCACGCAAATGGTGCTTTTGGCAGAACGCGCACGTGGATTTCTAGCAAACGACGTGCTAAGCATGCCGATGCTGCTCTGTTTAGCACCCGCGCACGGATTTGTGCGAAAACGGGTTTTAAGCATGCACATGCATCTTTTGGTAGACGCGGATGATGTCTTCAGCAAAACCACAATATCTGTATGCAAATGGTGCTTTTAGCAGAACGCGCACGTGGATTTCTACCAAACGACGTGCTAAGCATGCCGATGCTGCTCTTTTTAGCACCGGCGCACGGATTTGTGCGAAAACGCGTTTTAAGCATGTACACGCATCTTTTGGTAGACGCGGATGAAGTTTTCTGCAAAACCACAAGATGTGCATGCAAATGGTGCTTTTGGCAGAACGCGCACGTGGACTTCTACCAAACGACGTGCTAAGTATGCCGATGCTGCTCTTTTTAGCACCCGCGCACGGATTTGTGCGAAAACGGGTTTTAAGCATGCACATGCATCTTTTGGTAGACGCGGATGAAGTTTTCTGCAAAACCACAAAATGTGCATGCAAATGGTGCTTTTGGCAGAACGCGCACGTGGATTTCTACCAAACGACGTGCTAAGCATGCCGATGCTGCTCTTTTAAGCACCCGCGCTCGGATTTGTGCGAAAACGCGTTTTAAGCATGACATGCATCTTTTGGTAGACGCGGATGATGTTTTCTGCAAAACCACAAGATGTGCATGCAAATCGTGCTTTTGGCAGAACGCGCACGTGTATTTCTACAAAACGACGTGTTAAGCATGCCGATGCTGTTCTTTTTAGCACCCGCGCACGGATTTGTGCGAAAACGCGTTTTAAGCATGCACATGCGTCTTTTCGTGGACGCGGATGCTGTTTTCTGTAAAACCACAAGATGTGCACGCAAATGGTGCTTTTGGCAGAACGCGCACGTGGATTTCTACCAAACGACTTGCTAAGCATGCCGATGCTGCTCTTTTTAGCACCCGCGCACGGATTTGTGCGAAAACGCGTTTTAAGCATGTATAAGCATCTTTTGGTTGACGCGGATGTTGTTTTCTCCAAAACCACAAGATGTGCATGCAAATGGTGCTTTTGGCAGAACGCGCACGTGAATTTCCACCAAACGACGTGCTAAGCATGCCGATGCTGCTCTTTTTAGCACCCGCGCACGGATTTGTGCGAAAACGCGTTTTAAGCATGCACATGCATCTTTTGGTAGACGCGGATGTCGTTTTCTCCAAAACCACAAGATGTGCATGCAAATGGTTCTTTTGGCAGAACGCGCACGTGGATTTCTACCAAACGACGTGCTAAGCATGGCGAAGCTGCTCTTTTTAGCACACGCGCACGGATTTGTGCCAGAAACGCGTTTTAAGCATGCACATGCATCTTTTGGTAGACGCGGATGATGTTTTCTGCAAAACCACAAGATCTGTAAGCAAATGGTGCTTTTGGCAGAACGCGCACGTGGATTTCTACCAAACGGCGTGCTAAGCATGCCGATGCTGCTCTTTGTAGCACCCGCGCACGGATTTGTACGAAAACGCGTTTTAAGCATGCACTTGCATCTTTTGGTGGACGCGGATGCTGTTTTCTGTAAAACCACAAGATGTGCACGCAAATGGTGCTTTTGGCAGAACGCGCACGTGGATTTCTACCAAACGACTTGCTACGCATGCCGATGCTGCTCTTTTTAGCACCCGCGCATGGATTTGTGCGAAAACGCGTTTTAAGCATGCACAAGCATCTTTTGGTTGACGCGGATGTTGTTTTCTCCAAAACCACGAGATGTGCATGCAAATGGTGCTTTTGGCAGAACGCGCACGTGGATTTCTACCAAACGACGTGCTAAGCATGGCGAAGCTGCTCTTTTTAGCACACGCGCACGGATTTGTTCCAAAAACGCGTTTTAAGCATGCACATGCATCTTTTGGTAGACGCGGATGATGTTTTCTGCAAAACCACAAGATCTGTAAGCAAATGGTGCTTTTGGCAAAACGCGCACGTGGATTTCTACCAAACGGCGTGCTAAGCATGCCGATGCTGCTCTTTTTAGCACCCGCGCACGGATTTGTACGAAAACGCGTTTTAAGCATGCACATGCATCTTTTGGTAGACGCGGATGCTGTTTTCTGCAAAACCACAAGATGTGCATGCCAATGGTGCTTTTGGCAGAACGCGCACGTGGATTTCTACCAAACGACGTGCTAAGCATGCCGATGCTGCTCTTTTTAGCACCCGCGCATGGATTTGTGCGAAAACGCGTTTTAAGCATGCACATACATCTTTTGGTAGACGCGGATGATGTTTTCTGCAAAACCACAAGATGTGCATGCAAATGGTGCTTTTGGCAGAACGCGCACGTGGATTTCTAGCAGACGACGTGCTAAGCATGCCGAGGCTCCTCTTTTTAGCACCCGCGCACGGATTTGTGCGAAAACGCGTTTTAAGCATGCACATGCATCTTTTGGTAGACGCGGATGATGTTTTCTGCAAAACCACAAGATGTGCATGCAAATTGTGCTTTTGGCAGAACGCGCACGTGGATTTCTACCAAACGACGTGTTAAGCATGCCGATGCTGCTCTTTTTAGCACCCGCGCACGGATTTGTGCGAAAACGCGTTTTAAGCATGCACATGCGTCTTTTGGTGGACGCGGATGCTGTTTTCTGCAAAACCACAAGATGTGCACGCAAATGGTGCTTTAGGCAGAACGCGCACGTGGATTTCTACCAAACGACGTGCTAAGCATGCCGATGCTGCTCTTTTTAGCACCCGCGCACGGATTTGTGCGAAAACGCGTTTTAAGCATGCACAAGCATCTTTTGGTTGACGCGGATGTTGTTTTCTCCAAAACCACAAGATGTGCATGCAAATGGTGCTTTTGGCAGAACGCGCGCATGGATTTCTGCCAATAGACGTGCTAAGCATGCCGATGCTGCTCTTTTTAGCACCCGCGCACGGATTTGTGCCAAAAACGCGTTTTAAGCATGCACATGCATCTTTTGGTAGACGCGGATGATGTTTTCTGCAAAACCACGAGATCTGTATGCAAATGGTGCTTTTGGCAGAACGCGCACGTGGATTTCTACCAAACGACGTGCTAAGCATGCCGATGCTGCTCTTTTTAACACCCGCGCACGCATTTGTGCGAAAACGCGTTTTAAGCATGCACATGCATCTTTTGGTGGACGCGGATGCTGTTTTCTGTAAAACCACAAGATGTGCACGCAAATGGTGCTTTTGGCAGAACGCGCACGTGGATTTCTACCAAACGACTTGCTAAGCATGCCGATGCTGCTCTTTTTAGCACCCGCGCACGGATTTGTGCGAAAACGCGTTTTAAGCATGCACAAGCATCTTTTGGTTGACGCGGATGTTGTTTTCTCCAAAACCACAAGATGTGCATGCAAATGGTGCTTTTGGCAGAACGCGCACGTGAATTTCCACCAAACGACGTGCTAAGCATGCCGATGCTGCTCTTTTTAGCACCCGCGCACGGATTTGTGCGAAAACGCGTTTTAAGCATGCACATGCATCTTTTCGTGGACGCGGATGCTGTTTTCTGTAAAACCACAAGATGTGCACGCAAATGGTGCTTTTGGCAGAACGCGCACGTGGATTTCTACCAAACGACTTGCTAAGCATGCCGATGCTGCTCTTTTTAGCACCCGCGCACGGATTTGTGCGAAAACGCGTTTTAAGCATGCACAAGCATCTTTTGGTTGACGCGGATGTTGTTTTCTCCAAAACCACAAGATGTGCATGCAAATGGTGCTTTTGGCAGAACGCGCACGTGAATTTCAACCAAACGACGTGCTAAGCATGCCGATGCTGCTCTTTTTAGCACCCGCGCACGGATTTGTGCGAAAACGCGTTTTAAGCATGCACATGCATCTTTTGGTAGACGCGGATGATGTTTTCTGCAAAACCACAAGATGTGCATGCAAATTGTGCTTTTGGCAGAACGCGCACGTGGATTTCTACCAAACGACGTGTTAAGCATGCCGATGCTGCTCTTTTTAGCACCCGCGCACGGATTTGTGCGAAAACGCGTTTTAAGCATGCACATGCGTCTTTTGGTGGACGCGGATGCTGTTTTCTGCAAAACCACAAGATGTGCACGCAAATGGTGCTTTAGGCAGAACGCGCACGTGGATTTCTGCCAATAGACGTGCTAAGCATGCCGATGCTGCTCTTTTTAGCACCCGCGCACGGATTTGTGCCAAAAACGCGTTTTAAGCATGCACATGCATCTTTTGGTAGACGCGGATGATGTTTTCTGCAAAACCACGAGATCTGTATGCAAATGGTGCTTTTGGCAGAACGCGCACGTGGATTTCTACCAAACGACGTGCTAAGCATGCCGATGCTGCTCTTTTTAACACCCGCGCACGCATTTGTGCGAAAACGCGTTTTAAGCATGCACATGCATCTTTTGGTGGACGCGGATGCTGTTTTCTGTAAAACCACAAGATGTGCACGCAAATGGTGCTTTTGGCAGAACGCGCACGTGGATTTCTACCAAACGACTTGCTAAGCATGCCGATGCTGCTCTTTTTAGCACCCGCGCACGGATTTGTGCGAAAACGCGTTTTAAGCATGCACAAGCATCTTTTGGTTGACGCGGATGTTGTTTTCTCCAAAACCACAAGATGTGCATGCAAATGGTGCTTTTGGCAGAACGCGCACGTGAATTTCCACCAAACGACGTGCTAAGCATGCCGATGCTGCTCTTTTTAGCACCCGCGCACGGATTTGTGCGAAAACGCGTTTTAAGCATGCACATGCATCTTTTCGTGGACGCGGATGCTGTTTTCTGTAAAACCACAAGATGTGCACGCAAATGGTGCTTTTGGCAGAACGCGCACGTGGATTTCTACCAAACGACTTGCTAAGCATGCCGATGCTGCTCTTTTTAGCACCCGCGCACGGATTTGTGCGAAAACGCGTTTTAAGCATGCACAAGCATCTTTTGGTTGACGCGGATGTTGTTTTCTCCAAAACCACAAGATGTGCATGCAAATGGTGCTTTTGGCAGAACGCGCACGTGAATTTCAACCAAACGACGTGCTAAGCATGCCGATGCTGCTCTTTTTAGCACCCGCGCACGGATTTGTGCGAAAACGCGTTTTAAGCATGCACATGCATCTTTTGGTAGACGCGGATGTCGTTTTCTCCAAAACCACAAGATGTGCATGCAAATGGTGCTTTTGGCAGAACGCGCACGTGGATTTCTACCAAACGACGTGCTAAGCATGGCGAAGCTGCTCTTTTTAGCACACGCGCACGGATTTGTGCCAGAAACGCGTTTTAAGCATGCACATGCATCTTTTGGTAGACGCGGATGATGTTTTCTGCAAAACCACAAGATCTGTAAGCAAATGGTGCTTTTGGCAGAGCGCGCACGTGGATTTCTACCAAACGGCGTGCTAAGCATGCCGATGCTGCTCTTTGTAGCACCCGCGCACGGATTTGTACGAAAACGCGTTTTAAGCATGCACATGCATCTTTTGGTGGACGCGGATGCTGTTTTCTGTAAAACCACAAGATGTGCACGCAAATGGTGCTTTTGGCAGAACGCGCACGTGGATTTCTACCAAACGACTTGCTACGCATGCCGATGCTGCTCTTTTTAGCACCCGCGCACGGATTTGTGCGAAAACGCGTTTTAAGCTTGCACAAGCATCTTTTGGTTGACGCGGATGTTGTTTTCTCCAAAACCACAAGATGTGCATGCAAATGGTGCTTTTGGCAGAACGCGCACGTGAATTTCCACCAAACGACGTGCTAAGCATGCCGATGCTGCTCTTTTTAGCACCCGCGCACGGATTTGTGCGAAAACGCGTTTTAAGCATGCACATGCATCTTTTGGTAGACGCGGATGTCGTTTTCTCCAAAACCACGAGATGTGCATGCAAATGGTGCTTTTGGCAGAACGCGCACGTGGATTTCTACCAAACGACGTGCTAAGCATGGCGAAGCTGCTCTTTTTAGCACACGCGCACGGATTTGTGCCAAAAACGCGTTTTAAGCATGCACATGCATCTTTTGGTAGACGCGGACGATGTTTTCTGCAAAACCACAAGATCTGTAAGCAAATGGTGCTTTTGGCAGAACGCGCACGTGGATTTCTACCAAACGGCGTGCTAAGCATGCCTATGCTGCTCTTTTTAGCACCCGCGCACGGATTTGTACGAAAACGCGTTTTAAGCATGCACATGCATCTTTTGGTAGACGCGGATGCTGTTTTCTGCAAAACCACAAGATGTGCATGCAAATGGTGCTTTTGGCAGAACGCGCACGTGGATTTCTACCAAACGACGTGCTAAGCATGCCGATGCTGCTCTTTTTAGCACCCGCGCACGGATTTGTGCGAAAACGCGTTTTAAGCATGCACATGCATCTTTTGGTGGACGCGGATGCTGTTTTCTGTAAAACCACAAGATGTGCACGCAAATGGTGCTTTTGGCAGAACGCGCACGTGGATTTCTACCAAACGACTTGCTAAGCATGCCGATGCTGCTCTTTTTAGCACCCGCGCACGGATTTGTGCGAAAACGCGTTTTAAGCATGCACAAGCATCTTTTGGTTGACGCGGATGTTGTTTTCTCCAAAACCACAAGATGTGCATGCAAATGGTGCTTTTGGCAGAACGCGCACGTGAATTTCCACCAAACGACGTGCTAAGCATGCCGATGCTGCTCTTTTTAGCACCCGCGCACGGATTTGTGCGAAAACGCGTTTTAAGCATGCACATGCATCTTTTCGTGGACGCGGATGCTGTTTTCTGTAAAACCACAAGATGTGCACGCAAATGGTGCTTTTGGCAGAACGCGCACGTGGATTTCTACCAAACGACTTGCTAAGCATGCCGATGCTGCTCTTTTTAGCACCCGCGCACGGATTTGTGCGAAAACGCGTTTTAAGCATGCACAAGCATCTTTTGGTTGACGCGGATGTTGTTTTCTCCAAAACCACAAGATGTGCATGCAAATGGTGCTTTTGGCAGAACGCGCATGTGAATTTCCACCAAACGACGTGCTAAGCATGCCGATGCTGCTCTTTTTAGCACCCGCGCACGGATTTGTGCGAAAACGCGTTTTAAGCATGCACATGCATCTTTTGGTAGACGCGGATGTCGTTTTCTCCAAAACCACAAGATGTGCATGCAAATGGTGCTTTTGGCAGAACGCGCACGTGGATTTCTACCAAACGACGTGCTAAGCATGGCGAAGCTGCTCTTTTTAGCACACGCGCACGGATTTGTGCCAGAAACGCGTTTTAAGCATGCACATGCATCTTTTGGTAGACGCGGATGATGTTTTCTGCAAAACCACAAGATCTGTAAGCAAATGGTGCTTTTGGCAGAGCGCGCACGTGGATTTCTACCAAACGGCGTGCTAAGCATGCCGATGCTGCTCTTTGTAGCACCCGCGCACGGATTTGTACGAAAACGCGTTTTAAGCATGCACATGCATCTTTTGGTGGACGCGGATGCTGTTTTCTGTAAAACCACAAGATGTGCACGCAAATGGTGCTTTTGGCAGAACGCGCACGTGGATTTCTACCAAACGACTTGCAACGCATGCCGATGCTGCTCTTTTTAGCACCCGCGCACGGATTTGTGCGAAAACGCGTTTTAAGCTTGCACAAGCATCTTTTGGTTGACGCGGATGTTGTTTTCTCCAAAACCACAAGATGTGCATGCAAATGGTGCTTTTGGCAGAACGCGCACGTGAATTTCCACCAAACGACGTGCTAAGCATGCCGATGCTGCTCTTTTTAGCACCCGCGCACGGATTTGTGCGAAAACGCGTTTTAAGCATGCACATGCATCTTTTGGTAGACGCGGATGTCGTTTTCTCCAAAACCACGAGATGTGCATGCAAATGGTGCTTTTGGCAGAACGCGCACGTGGATTTCTACCAAACGACGTGCTAAGCATGGCGAAGCTGCTCTTTTTAGCACACGCGCACGGATTTGTGCCAAAAACGCGTTTTAAGCATGCACATGCATCTTTTGGTAGACGCGGACGATGTTTTCTGCAAAACCACAAGATCTGTAAGCAAATGGTGCTTTTGGCAGAACGCGCACGTGGATTTCTACCAAACGGCGTGCTAAGCATGCCTATGCTGCTCTTTTTAGCACCCGCGCACGGATTTGTACGAAAACGCGTTTTAAGCATGCACATGCATCTTTTGGTAGACGCGGATGCTGTTTTCTGCAAAACCACAAGATGTGCATGCAAATGGTGCTTTTGGCAGAACGCGCACGTGGATTTCTACCAAACGACGTGCTAAGCATGCCGATGCTGCTCTTTTTAGCACCCGCGCACGGATTTGTGCGAAAACGCGTTTTAAGCATGCACATGCATCTTTTGGTGGACGCGGATGCTGTTTTCTGTAAAACCACAAGATGTGCACGCAAATGGTGCTTTTGGCAGAACGCGCACGTGGATTTCTACCAAACGACTTGCTAAGCATGCCGATGCTGCTCTTTTTAGCACCCGCGCACGGATTTGTGCGAAAACGCGTTTTAAGCATGCACAAGCATCTTTTGGTTGACGCGGATGTTGTTTTCTCCAAAACCACAAGATGTGCATGCAAATGGTGCTTTTGGCAGAACGCGCACGTGAATTTCCACCAAACGACGTGCTAAGCATGCCGATGCTGCTCTTTTTAGCACCCGCGCACGGATTTGTGCGAAAACGCGTTTTAAGCATGCACATGCATCTTTTCGTGGACGCGGATGCTGTTTTCTGTAAAACCACAAGATGTGCACGCAAATGGTGCTTTTGGCAGAACGCGCACGTGGATTTCTACCAAACGACTTGCTAAGCATGCCGATGCTGCTCTTTTTAGCACCCGCGCACCGATTTGTGCGAAAACGCGTTTTAAGCATGCACAAGCATCTTTTGGTTGACGCGGATGTTGTTTTCTCCAAAACCACAAGATGTGCATGCAAATGGTGCTTTTGGCAGAACGCGCATGTGAATTTCCACCAAACGACGTGCTAAGCATGCCGATGCTGCTCTTTTTAGCACCCGCGCACGGATTTGTGCGAAAACGCGTTTTAAGCATGCACATGCATCTTTTGGTAGACGCGGATGTCGTTTTCTCCAAAACCACAAGATGTGCATGCAAATGGTGCTTTTGGCAGAACGCGCACGTGGATTTCTACCAAACGACGTGCTAAGCATGGCGAAGCTGCTCTTTTTAGCACACGCGCACGGATTTGTGCCAGAAACGCGTTTTCAGCATGCACATGCATCTTTTGGTAGACGCGGATGATGTTTTCTGCAAAACCACAAGATCTGTAAGCAAATGGTGCTTTTGGCAGAGCGCGCACGTGGATTTCTACCAAACGGCGTGCTAAGCATGCCGATGCTGCTCTTTGTAGCACCCGCGCATGGATTTGTACGAAAACGCGTTTTAAGCATGCACATGCATCTTTTGGTGGACGCGGATGCTGTTTTCTGTAAAACCACAAGATGTGCACGCAAATGGTGCTTTTGGCAGAACGCGCACGTGGATTTCTACCAAACGACTTGCTACGCATGCCGATGCTGCTCTTTTTAGCACCCGCGCACGGATTTGTGCGAAAACGCGTTTTAAGCTTGCACAAGCATCTTTTGGTTGACGCGGATGTTATTTTCTCCAAAACCACAAGATGTGCATGCAAATGGTGCTTTTGGCAGAACGCGCACGTGAATTTCCACCATACGACGTGCTAAGCATGCCGATGCTGCTCTTTTTAGCACCCGCGCACGGATTTGTGCGAAAACGCGTTTTAAGCATGCACATGCATCTTTTGGTAGACGCGGATGTCGTTTTCTCCAAAACCACGAGATGTGCATGCAAATGGTGCTTTTGGCAGAACGCGCACGTGGATTTCTACCAAACGACGTGCTAAGCATGGCGAAGCTGCTCTTTTTAGCACACGCGCACGGATTTGTGCCAAAAACGCGTTTTAAGCATGCACATGCATCTTTTGGTAGACGCGGATGATGTTTTCTGCAAAACCACAAGATCTGTAAGCAAATGGTGCTTTTGGCAGAACGCGCACGTGGATTTCTACCAAACGGCGTGCTAAGCATGCCGATGCTGCTCTTTTTAGCACCCGCGCACGGATTTGTACGAAAACGCGTTTCAAGCATGCACATGCATCTTTTGGTAGACGCGGATGCTGTTTTCTGCAAAACCACAAGATGTGCATGCAAATGGTGCTTTTGGCAGAACGCGCACGTGGATTTCTACCAAACGACGTGCTAAGCATGCCGATGCTGCTCTTTTTAGCACCCGCGCACCGATTTGTGCGAAAACGCGTTTTAAGCATGCACATGCGTCTTTTGGTGGACGCGGATGCTGTTTTCTGCAAAACCACAAGATGTGCACGCAAATGGTGCTTTAGGCAGAACGCGCACGTGGATTTCTACCAAACGACGTGCTAAGCATGCCGATGCTGCTCTTTTTAGCAACCGCGCACGCATTTGCGCGAAAACGCGTTTTAAGCACGCACATGCATCTTTTGGTAGACGCGGATGAAGTTTTCTGCAAAACCACAAGACGTGCATGCAAATGGTGCTTTTGGCAGAACGCGCACGTGGATTTCTACCAAACGACGTGCTAAGCATGCCGATGCTGCTCTTTTTAGCACCCGCGCACGGATTTGTGCGAAAACGCGTTTTAAGCATACACATGCATCTTTTGGTAGACGCGGATGTCGTTTTCTCCAAAACCACAAGATGTGCATGCAAATGGTGCTTTTGGCAGAACGCGCACGAGGATTTCTACCAAACGACGTGCTAAGCATGCCGATGCTGCTCTTTTTAGCACCCGCGCACGCATTTGTGCGAAAACGCGTTTTAAGCATGCACATGCATCTTTTGGTAGACGCGGATGAAGTTTTCTGCAAAACCACAAGACGTGCATGCAAATGGTGCTTTTGGCAGAACGCGCACGTGGATTTCTACCAAACGACGTGCTAAGCATGCCGATGCTGCTCTTTTTAGTACACGCGCACGGATTTGTTCGAAAACGCGTTTTAAGCATGCACATGCATCTTTTGGTGGACGCGGATGCTGTTTTCTGTAAAACCACAAGATGTGCATGCAAATGGTGCTTTTGGCAGAACGCGCACGTGGATTTCTACCAAACGACTTGCTACGCATGCCGATGCTGCTCTTTTTAGCACCCGCGCACGGATTTGTGCGAAAACGCGTTTTAAGCTTGCACAAGCATCTTTTGGTTGACGCGGATGTTATTTTCTCCAAAACCACAAGATGTGCATGCAAATGGTGCTTTTGGCAGAACGCGCACGTGAATTTCCACCAAACGACGTGCTAAGCATGCCGATGCTGCTCTTTTTAGCACCCGCGCACGGATTTGTGCGAAAACGCGTTTTAAGCATGCACATGCATCTTTTGGTAGACGCGGATGTCGTTTTCTCCAAAACCACGAGATGTGCATGCAAATGGTGCTTTTGGCAGAACGCGCACGTGGATTTCTACCAAACGACGTGCTAAGCATGGCGAAGCTGCTCTTTTTAGCACACGCGCACGGATTTGTGCCAAAAACGCGTTTTAAGCATGCACATGCATCTTTTGGTAGACGCGGATGATGTTTTCTGCAAAACCACAAGATCTGTAAGCAAATGGTGCTTTTGGCAGAACGCGCACGTGGATTTCTACCAAACGGCGTGCTAAGCATGCCGATGCTGCTCTTTTTAGCACCCGCGCACGGATTTGTACGAAAACGCGTTTTAAGCATGCACATGCATCTTTTGGTAGACGCGGATGCTGTTTTCTGCAAAACCACAAGATGTGCATGCAAATGGTGCTTTTGGCAGAACGCGCACGTGGATTTCTACCAAACGACGTGCTAAGCATGCCGATGCTGCTCTTTTTAGCACCCGCGCATGGATTTGTACGAAAACGCGTTTTAAGCATGCACATACATCTTTTGGTAGACGCGGATGATGTTTTCTGCAAAACCACAAGATGTGCATGCAAATGGTGCTTTTGGCAGAACGCGCACGTGGATTTCTAGCAAACGACGTGCTAAGCATGCCGATGCTGCTCTTTTTAGCACCCGCGCACGGATTTGTGCGAAAACGCGTTTTAAGCATGCACATGCATCTGTTGGTAGACGCGGATGATGTCTTCTGCAAAACCACAATATCTGTATGCAAATGGTGCTTTTAGCAGAACGCGCACGTGGATTTCTACCAAACGACGTGCTAAGCATGCCGATGCTGCTCTTTTTAGCACCCGCGCACGGATTTGTGCGAAAACGCGTTTTAAGCATGCACACGCATCTTTTGGTAGACGCGGATGAAGTTTTCTGCAAAACCACAAGATGTGCATGCAAATGGTGCTTTTGGCAGAACGCGCACGTGGATTTCTACCAAACGACGTGCTAAGTATGCCGATGCTGCTCTTTTTAGCACCCGCGCACGGATTTGTGTGAAAACGGGTTTTAAGCATGCACATGCATCTTTTGGTAGACGCGGATGAAGTTTTCTGCAAAACCACAAGACGTGCATGCAAATGGTGCTTTTGGCAGAACGCGCACGTGGATTTCTACCAAACGACGTGCTAAGCATGCCGATGCTGCTCTTTTTAGCACCCGCGCACGGATTTGTGCGAAAACGCGTTTTAAGCATACACATGCATCTTTTGGTAGACGCGGATGTCGTTTTCTCCAAAACCACAAGATGTGCATGCAAATGGTGCTTTTGGCAGAACGCGCACGAGGATTTCTACCAAACGACGTGCTAAGCATGCCGATGCTGCTCTTTTTAGCACCCGCGCACGCATTTGTGCGAAAACGCGTTTTAAGCATGCACATGCATCTTTTGGTAGAAGCGGATGAAGTTTTCTGCAAAACCACAAGACGTGCATGCAAATGGTGCTTTTGGCAGAACGCGCACGTGGATTTCTACCAAACGACGTGCTAAGCATGCCGATGCTGCTCTTTTTAGTACCCGCGCACGGATTTGTTCGAAAACGCGTTTTAAGCATGCACATGCATCTTTTGGTGGACGCGGATGCTGTTTTCTGTAAAACCACAAGATGTGCATGCAAATGGTGCTTTTGGCAGAACGCGCACGTGGATTTCTACCAAACGACTTGCTACGCATGCCGATGCTGCTCTTTTTAGCACCCGCGCACGGATTTGTGCGAAAACGCGTTTTAAGCTTGCACAAGCATCTTTTGGTTGACGCGGATGTTATTTTCTCCAAAACCACAAGATGTGCATGCAAATGGTGCTTTTGGCAGAACGCGCACGTGAATTTCCACCAAACGACGTGCTAAGCATGCCGATGCTGCTCTTTTTAGCACCCGCGCACGGATTTGTGCGAAAACGCGTTTTAAGCATGCACATGCATCTTTTGGTAGACGCGGATGTCGTTTTCTCCAAAACCACGAGATGTGCATGCAAATGGTGCTTTTGGCAGAACGCGCACGTGGATTTCTACCAAACGACGTGCTAAGCATGGCGAAGCTGCTCTTTTTAGCACACGCGCACGGATTTGTGCCAAAAACGCGTTTTAGCATGCACATGCATCTTTTGGTAGACGCGGATGATGTTTTCTGCAAAACCACAAGATCTGTAAGCAAATGGTGCTTTTGGCAGAACGCGCACGTGGATTTCTACCAAACGGCGTGCTAAGCATGCCGATGCTGCTCTTTTTAGCACCCGCGCACGGATTTGTACGAAAACGCGTTTTAAGCATGCACATGCATCTTTTGGTGGACGCGGATGCTGTTTTCTGTAAAACCACAAGATGTGCATGCAAATGGTGCTTTTGGCAGAACGCGCACGTGGATTTCTACCAAACGACTTGCTACGCATGCCGATGCTGCTCTTTTTAGCACCCGCGCACGGATTTGTGCGAAAACGCGTTTTAAGCTTGCACAAGCATCTTTTGGTTGACGCGGATGTTATTTTCTCCAAAACCACAAGATGTGCATGCAAATGGTGCTTTTGGCAGAACGCGCACGTGGATTTCTAGCAAACGACGTGCTAAGCATGCCGATGCTGCTCTTTTTAGCACCCGCGCACGGATTTGTGCGAAAACGCGTTTTAAGCATGCACATGCATCTGTTGGTAGACGCGGATGATGTCTTCTGCAAAACCACAATATCTGTATGCAAATGGTGCTTTTAGCAGAACGCGCACGTGGATTTCTACCAAACGACGTGCTAAGCATGCCGATGCTGCTCTTTTTAGCACCCGCGCACGGATTTGTGCGAAAACGCGTTTTAAGCATGCACACGCATCTTTTGGTAGACGCGGATGAAGTTTTCTGCAAAACCACAAGATGTGCATGCAAATGGTGCTTTTGGCAGAACGCGCACGTGGATTTCTACCAAACGACGTGCTAAGCATGCCGATGCTGCTCTTTTTAGCACCCGCGCTCGGATTTGTGCGAAAACGCGTTTTAAGCATGCACATGCATCTTTTGGTAGACGCGGATGATGTTTTCTGCAAAACCACAATATGTGCATGCAAATTGTGCTTTTGGCAGAACGCGCACGTGGATTTCTACCAAACGACGTGTTAAGCATGCCGATGCTGCTCTTTTTAGCACCCGCGCACCGATTTGTGCGAAAACGCGTTTTAAGCATGCACATGCGTCTTTTGGTGGACGCGGATGCTGTTTTCTGCAAAACCACAAGATGTGCACGCAAATGGTGCTTTAGGCAGAACGCGCACGTGGATTTCTACCAAACGACGTGCTAAGCATGCCGATGCTGCTCTTTTTAGCACCCGCGCACGCATTTGCGCGAAAACGCGTTTTAAGCATGCACATGCATCTTTTGGTAGACGCGGATGAAGTTTTCTGCAAAACCACAAGACGTGCATGCAAATGGTGCTTTTGGCAGAACGCGCACGTGGATTTCTACCAAACGACGTGCTAAGCATGCCGATGCTGCTCTTTTTAGCACCCGTGCACCGATTTGTGCGAAAACGCGTTTTAAGCATGCACATGCGTCTTTTGGTGGACGCGGATGCTGTTTTCTGCAAAACCACAAGATGTGCACGCAAATGGTGCTTTAGGCAGAACGCGCACGTGGATTTCTACCAAACGACGTGCTAAGCATGCCGATGCTGCTCTTTTTAGCACCCGCGCTCGGATTTGTGCGAAAACGCGTTTTAAGCATGCACATGCATCTTTTGGTAGACGCGGATGATGTTTTCTGCAAAACCACAATATGTGCATGCAAATTGTGCTTTTGGCAGAACGCGCACGTGGATTTCTACCAAACGACGTGTTAAGCATGCCGATGCTGCTCTTTTTAGCACCCGCGCACCGATTTGTGCGAAAACGCGTTTTAAGCATGCACATGCGTCTTTTGGTGGACGCGGATGCTGTTTTCTGCAAAACCACAAGATGTGCACGCAAATGGTGCTTTAGGCAGAACGCGCACGTGGATTTCTACCAAACGACGTGCTAAGCATGCCGATGCTGCTCTTTTTAGCACCCGCGCACGCATTTGCGCGAAAACGCGTTTTAAGCATGCACATGCATCTTTTGGTAGACGCGGATGAAGTTTTCTGCAAAACCACAAGACGTGCATGCAAATGGTGCTTTTGGCAGAACGCGCACGTGGATTTCTACCAAACGACGTGCTAAGCATGCCGATGCTGCTCTTTTTAGCACCCGCGCACGGATTTGTGCGAAAACGCGTTTTAAGCATACACATGCATCTTTTGGTAGACGCGGATGTCGTTTTCTCCAAAACCACAAGATGTGCATGCAAATGGTGCTTTTGGCAGAACGCGCACGAGGATTTCTACCAAACGACGTGCTAAGCATGCCGATGCTGCTCTTTTTAGCACCCGCGCACGCATTTGTGCGAAAACGCGTTTTAAGCATGCACATGCATCTTTTGGTAGACGCGGATGAAGTTTTCTGCAAAACCACAAGACGTGCATGCAAATGGTGCTTTTGGCAGAACGCGCACGTGGATTTCTACCAAACGACGTGCTAAGCATGCCGATGCTGCTCTTTTTAGTACCCGCGCACGGATTTGTTCGAAAACGCGTTTTAAGCATGCACATGCATCTTTTGGTGGACGCGGATGCTGTTTTCTGTAAAACCACAAGATGTGCATGCAAATGGTGCTTTTGGCAGAACGCGCACGTGGATTTCTACCAAACGACTTGCTACGCATGCCGATGCTGCTCTTTTTAGCACCCGCGCACGGATTTGTGCGAAAACGCGTTTTAAGCTTGCACAAGCATCTTTTGGTTGACGCGGATGTTATTTTCTCCAAAACCACAAGATGTGCATGCAAATGGTGCTTTTGGCAGAACGCGCACGTGAATTTCCACCAAACGACGTGCTAAGCATGCCGATGCTGCTCTTTTTAGCACCCGCGCACGGATTTGTGCGAAAACGCGTTTTAAGCATGCACATGCATCTTTTGGTAGACGCGGATGTCGTTTTCTCCAAAACCACGAGATGTGCATGCAAATGGTGCTTTTGGCAGAACGCGCACGTGGATTTCTACCAAACGACGTGCTAAGCATGGCGAAGCTGCTCTTTTTAGCACACGCGCACGGATTTGTGCCAAAAACGCGTTTTAAGCATGCACATGCATCTTTTGGTAGACGCGGATGATGTTTTCTGCAAAACCACAAGATCTGTAAGCAAATGGTGCTTTTGGCAGAACGCGCACGTGGATTTCTACCAAACGGCGTGCTAAGCATGCCGATGCTGCTCTTTTTAGCACCCGCGCACGGATTTGTACGAAAACGCGTTTTAAGCATGCACATGCATCTTTTGGTAGACGCGGATGCTGTTTTCTGCAAAACCACAAGATGTGCATGCAAATGGTGCTTTTGGCAGAACGCGCACGTGGATTTCTACCAAACGACGTGCTAAGCATGCCGATGCTGCTCTTTTTAGCACCCGCGCATGGATTTGTACGAAAACGCGTTTTAAGCATGCACATACATCTTTTGGTAGACGCGGATGATGTTTTCTGCAAAACCACAAGATGTGCATGCAAATGGTGCTTTTGGCAGAACGCGCACGTGGATTTCTAGCAAACGACGTGCTAAGCATGCCGATGCTGCTCTTTTTAGCACCCGCGCACGGATTTGTGCGAAAACGCGTTTTAAGCATGCACATGCATCTGTTGGTAGACGCGGATGATGTCTTCTGCAAAACCACAATATCTGTATGCAAATGGTGCTTTTAGCAGAACGCGCACGTGGATTTCTACCAAACGACGTGCTAAGCATGCCGATGCTGCTCTTTTTAGCACCCGCGCACGGATTTGTGCGAAAACGCGTTTTAAGCATGCACACGCATCTTTTGGTAGACGCGGATGAAGTTTTCTGCAAAACCACAAGATGTGCATGCAAATGGTGCTTTTGGCAGAACGCGCACGTGGATTTCTACCAAACGACGTGCTAAGTATGCCGATGCTGCTCTTTTTAGCACCCGCGCACGGATTTGTGTGAAAACGGGTTTTAAGCATGCACATGCATCTTTTGGTAGACGCGGATGAAGTTTTCTGCAAAACCACAAAATGTGCATGCAAATGGTGCTTTTGGCAGAACGCGCGCGTGGATTTCTACCAATAGACGTGCTAAGCATGCCGATGCTGCTCTTTTTAGCACCCGCGCACGGATTTGTGCCAAAAACGCGTTTTAAGCATGCACATGCATCTTTTGGTAGACGCGGATGATGTTTTCTGCAAAACCACAAGATCTGTGTGCAAATGGTGCTTTTGGCAGAACGCGCACGTGGATTTCTACCAAACGACGTGCTAAGCATGCCGATGCTGCTCTTTTTAGCACCCGCGCACGCATTTGCGCGAAAACGCGTTTTAAGCATGCACATGCATCTTTTGGTAGACGCGGATGAAGTTTTCTGCAAAACCACAAGACGTGCATGCAAATGGTGCTTTTGGCAGAACGCGCACGTGGATTTCTACCAAACGACGTGCTAAGCATGCCGATGCTGCTCTTTTTAGCACCCGCGCACGGATTTGTGCGAAAACGCGTTTTAAGCATACACATGCATCTTTTGATAGACGCGGATGTCGTTTTCTCCAAAACCACAAGATGTGCATGCAAATGGTGCTTTTGGCAGAACGCGCACGAGGATTTCTACCAAACGACGTGCTAAGCATGCCGATGCTGCTCTTTTTAGCACCCGCGCACGCATTTGTGCGAAAACGCGTTTTAAGCATGCACATGCATCTTTTGGTAGACGCGGATGAAGTTTTCTGCAAAACCACAAGACGTGCATGCAAATGGTGCTTTTGGCAGAACGCGCACGTGGATTTCTACCAAACGACGTGCTAAGCATGCCGATGCTGCTCTTTTTAGTACCCGCGCACGGATTTGTTCGAAAACGCGTTTTAAGCATGCACATGCATCTTTTGGTGGACGCGGATGCTGTTTTCTGTAAAACCACAAGATGTGCATGCAAATGGTGCTTTTGGCAGAACGCGCACGTGGATTTCTACCAAACGACTTGCTACGCATGCCGATGCTGCTCTTTTTAGCACCCGCGCACGCATTTGTGCGAAAACGCGTTTTAAGCTTGCACAAGCATCTTTTGGTTGACGCGGATGTTATTTTCTCCAAAACCACAAGATGTGCATGCAAATGGTGCTTTTGGCAGAACGCGCACGTGAATTTCCACCAAACGACGTGCTAAGCATGCCGATGCTGCTCTTTTTAGCACCCGCGCACGGATTTGTGCGAAAACGCGTTTTAAGCATGCACATGCATCTTTTGGTAGACGCGGATGTCGTTTTATCCAAAACCACGAGATGTGCATGCAAATGGTGCTTTTGGCAGAACGCGCACGTGGATTTCTACCAAACGACGTGCTAAGCATGGCGAAGCTGCTCTTTTTAGCACACGCGCACGGATTTGTGCCAAAAACGCGTTTTAAGCATGCACATGCATCTTTTGGTAGACGCGGATGATGTTTTCTGCAAAACCACAAGATCTGTAAGCAAATGGTGCTTTTGGCAGAACGCGCACGTGGATTTCTACCAAACGGCGTGCTAAGCATGCCGATGCTGCTCTTTTTAGCACCCGCGCACGGATTTGTACGAAAACGCGTTTTAAGCATGCACATGCATCTTTTGGTAGACGCGGATGCTGTTTTCTGCAAAACCACAAGATGTGCATGCAAATGGTGCTTTTGGCAGAACGCGCGCGTGGATTTCTACCAATAGACGTGCTAAGCATGCCGATGCTGCTCTTTTTAGCACCCGCGCACGGATTTGTGCCAAAAACGCGTTTTAAGCATGCACATGCATCTTTTGGTAGACGCGGATGATGTTTTCTGCAAAACCACAAGATCTGTGTGCAAATGGTGCTTTTGGCAGAACGCGCACGTGGATTTCTACCAAACGACGTGCTAAGCATGCCGATGCTGCTCTTTTTAGCACCCGCGCACGCATTTGCGCGAAAACGCGTTTTAAGCATGCACATGCATCTTTTGGTAGACGCGGATGAAGTTTTCTGCAAAACCACAAGACGTGCATGCAAATGGTGCTTTTGGCAGAACGCGCACGTGGATTTCTACCAAACGACGTGCTAAGCATGCCGATGCTGCTCTTTTTAGCACCCGCGCACGGATTTGTGCGAAAACGCGTTTTAAGCATACACATGCATCTTTTGATAGACGCGGATGTCGTTTTCTCCAAAACCACAAGATGTGCATGCAAATGGTGCTTTTGGCAGAACGCGCACGAGGATTTCTACCAAACGACGTGCTAAGCATGCCGATGCTGCTCTTTTTAGCACCCGCGCACGCATTTGTGCGAAAACGCGTTTTAAGCATGCACATGCATCTTTTGGTAGACGCGGATGAAGTTTTCTGCAAAACCACAAGACGTGCATGCAAATGGTGCTTTTGGCAGAACGCGCACGTGGATTTCTACCAAACGACGTGCTAAGCATGCCGATGCTGCTCTTTTTAGTACCCGCGCACGGATTTGTTCGAAAACGCGTTTTAAGCATGCACATGCATCTTTTGGTGGACGCGGATGCTGTTTTCTGTAAAACCACAAGATGTGCATGCAAATGGTGCTTTTGGCAGAACGCGCACGTGGATTTCTACCAAACGACTTGCTACGCATGCCGATGCTGCTCTTTTTAGCACCCGCGCACGGATTTGTGCGAAAACGCGTTTTAAGCTTGCACAAGCATCTTTTGGTTGACGCGGATGTTATTTTCTCCAAAACCACAAGATGTGCATGCAAATGGTGCTTTTGGCAGAACGCGCACGTGAATTTCCACCAAACGACGTGCTAAGCATGCCGATGCTGCTCTTTTTAGCACCCGCGCACGGATTTGTGCGAAAACGCGTTTTAAGCATGCACATGCATCTTTTGGTAGACGCGGATGTCGTTTTCTCCAAAACCACGAGATGTGCATGCAAATGGTGCTTTTGGCAGAACGCGCACGTGGATTTCTACCAAACGACGTGCTAAGCATGGCGAAGCTGCTCTTTTTAGCACACGCGCACGGATTTGTGCCAAAAACGCGTTTTAAGCATGCACATGCATCTTTTGGTAGACGCGGATGATGTTTTCTGCAAAACCACAAGATCTGTAAGCAAATGGTGCTTTTGGCAGAACACGCACGTGGATTTCTACCAAACGGCGTGCTAAGCATGCCGATGCTGCTCTTTTTAGCACCCGCGCACGGATTTGTACGAAAACGCGTTTTAAGCATGCACATGCATCTTTTGGTAGACGCGGATGCTGTTTTCTGCAAAACCACAAGATGTGCATGCAAATGGTGCTTTTGGCAGAACGCGCACGTGGATTTCTACCAAACGACGTGCTAAGCATGCCGATGCTGCTCTTTTTAGCACCCGCGCATGGATTTGTACGAAAACGCGTTTTAAGCATGCACATACATCTTTTGGTAGACGCGGATGATGTTTTCTGCAAAACCACAAGATGTGCATGCAAATGGTGCTTTTGGCAGAACGCGCACGTGGATTTCTAGCAAACGACGTGCTAAGCATGCCGATGCTGCTCTTTTTAGCACCCGCGCACGGATTTGTGCGAAAACGCGTTTTAAGCATGCACATGCATCTGTTGGTAGACGCGGATGATGTCTTCTGCAAAACCACAATATCTGTATGCAAATGCTGCTTTTAGCAGAACGCGCACGTGGATTTCTACCAAACGACGTGCTAAGCATGCCGATGCTGCTCTTTTTAGCACCCGCGCACGGATTTGTGCGAAAACGCGTTTTAAGCATGCACACGCATCTTTTGGTAGACGCGGATGAAGTTTTCTGCAAAACCACAAGATGTGCATGCAAATGGTGCTTTTGGCAGAACGCGCACGTGGATTTCTACCAAACGACGTGCTAAGTATGCCGATGCTGCTCTTTTTAGCACCCGCGCGCGGATTTGTGTGAAAACGGGTTTTAAGCATGCACATGCATCTTTTGGTAGACGCGGATGAAGTTTTCTGCAAAACCACAAAATGTGCATGCAAATGGTGCTTTTGGCAGAACGCGCACGTGGATTTCTACCAAACGACGTGCTAAGCATGCCGATGCTGCTCTTTTTAGCACCCGCGCTCGGATTTGTGCGAAAACGCGTTTTAAGCATGCACATGCATCTTTTGGTAGACGCGGATGATGTTTTCTGCAAAACCACAAGATGTGCATGCAAATTGTGCTTTTGGCAGAACGCGCACGCGGATTTCTACCAAACGACGTGTTAAGCATGCCGATGCTGCTCTTTTTAGCACCCGCTCACCGATTTGTGCGAAAACGCGTTTTAAGCAATCACCTGCGTCTTTTGGTGGACGCGGATGCTGTTTTCTGCAAAACCACAAGATGTGCACGCAAATGGTGCTTTAGGCAGAACGCGCACGTGGATTTCTACCAAACGACGTGCTAAGCATGCCGATGCTGCTCTTTTTAGCACCCGCGCTCGGATTTGTGCGAAAACGCGTTTTAAGCATGCACATGCATCTTTTGGTAGACGCGGATGATGTTTTCTGCAAAACCACAAGATGTGCATGCAAATTGTGCTTTTGGCAGAACGCGCACGTGGATTTCTACCAAACGACGTGTTAAGCATGCCGATGCTGCTCTTTTTAGCACCCGCGCACCGATTTGTGCGAAAACGCGTTTTAAGCATGCACATGCGTCTTTTGGTGGACGCGGATGCTGTTTTCTGCAAAACCACAAGATGTGCACGCAAATGGTGCTTTAGGCAGAACGCGCACGTGGATTTCTACCAAACGACGTGCTAAGCATGCCGATGCTGCTCTTTTTAGCACCCGCGCACGCATTTGCGCGAAAACGCGTTTTAAGCATGCACATGCATCTTTTGGTAGACGCGGATGAAGTTTTCTGCAAAACCACAAGACGTGCATGCAAATGGTGCTTTTGGCAGAACGCGCACGTGGATTTCTACCAAACGACGTGCTAAGCATGCCGATGCTGCTCTTTTTAGCACCCGCGCACGGATTTGTGCGAAAACGCGTTTTAAGCATACACATGCATCTTTTGGTAGACGCGGATGTCGTTTTCTCCAAAACCACAAGATGTGCATGCAAATGGTGCTTTTGGCAGAACGCGCACGAGGATTTCTACCAAACGACGTGCTAAGCATGCCGATGCTGCTCTTTTTAGCACCCGCGCACGCATTTGTGCGAAAACGCGTTTTAAGCATGCACATGCATCTTTTGGTAGACGCGGATGTCGTTTTCTCCAAAACCACAAGATGTGCATGCAAATGGTTCTTTTGGCAGAACGCGCACGTGGATTTCTACCAAACGACGTGCTAAGCATGGCGAAGCTGCTCTTTTTAGCACACGCGCACGGATTTGTGCCAGAAACGCGTTTTAAGCATGCACATGCATCTTTTGGTAGACGCGGATGATGTTTTCTGCAAAACCACAAGATCTGTAAGCAAATGGTGCTTTTGGCAGAACGCGCACGTGGATTTCTACCAAACGGCGTGCTAAGCATGCCGATGCTGCTCTTTGTAGCACCCGCGCACGGATTTGTACGAAAACGCGTTTTAAGCATGCACTTGCATCTTTTGGTGGACGCGGATGCTGTTTTCTGTAAAACCACAAGATGTGCACGCAAATGGTGCTTTTGGCAGAACGCGCACGTGGATTTCTACCAAACGACTTGCTACGCATGCCGATGCTGCTCTTTTTAGCACCCGCGCATGGATTTGTGCGAAAACGCGTTTTAAGCATGCACAAGCATCTTTTGGTTGACGCGGATGTTGTTTTCTCCAAAACCACGAGATGTGCATGCAAATGGTGCTTTTGGCAGAACGCGCACGTGGATTTCTACCAAACGACGTGCTAAGCATGGCGAAGCTGCTCTTTTTAGCACACGCGCACGGATTTGTTCCAAAAACGCGTTTTAAGCATGCACATGCATCTTTTGGTAGACGCGGATGATGTTTTCTGCAAAACCACAAGATCTGTAAGCAAATGGTGCTTTTGGCAAAACGCGCACGTGGATTTCTACCAAACGGCGTGCTAAGCATGCCGATGCTGCTCTTTTTAGCACCCGCGCACGGATTTGTACGAAAACGCGTTTTAAGCATGCACATGCATCTTTTGGTAGACGCGGATGCTGTTTTCTGCAAAACCACAAGATGTGCATGCCAATGGTGCTTTTGGCAGAACGCGCACGTGGATTTCTACCAAACGACGTGCTAAGCATGCCGATGCTGCTCTTTTTAGCACCCGCGCATGGATTTGTGCGAAAACGCGTTTTAAGCATGCACATACATCTTTTGGTAGACGCGGATGATGTTTTCTGCAAAACCACAAGATGTGCATGCAAATGGTGCTTTTGGCAGAACGCGCACGTGGATTTCTAGCAGACGACGTGCTAAGCATGCCGAGGCTCCTCTTTTTAGCACCCGCGCACGGATTTGTGCGAAAACGCGTTTTAAGCATGCACATGCATCTTTTGGTAGACGCGGATGATGTTTTCTGCAAAACCACAAGATGTGCATGCAAATTGTGCTTTTGGCAGAACGCGCACGTGGATTTCTACCAAACGACGTGTTAAGCATGCCGATGCTGCTCTTTTTAGCACCCGCGCACGGATTTGTGCGAAAACGCGTTTTAAGCATGCACATGCGTCTTTTGGTGGACGCGGATGCTGTTTTCTGCAAAACCACAAGATGTGCACGCAAATGGTGCTTTAGGCAGAACGCGCACGTGGATTTCTACCAAACGACGTGCTAAGCATGCCGATGCTGCTCTTTTTAGCACCCGCGCACGGATTTGTGCGAAAACGCGTTTTAAGCATGCACAAGCATCTTTTGGTTGACGCGGATGTTGTTTTCTCCAAAACCACAAGATGTGCATGCAAATGGTGCTTTTGGCAGAACGCGCGCATGGATTTCTGCCAATAGACGTGCTAAGCATGCCGATGCTGCTCTTTTTAGCACCCGCGCACGGATTTGTGCCAAAAACGCGTTTTAAGCATGCACATGCATCTTTTGGTAGACGCGGATGATGTTTTCTGCAAAACCACGAGATCTGTATGCAAATGGTGCTTTTGGCAGAACGCGCACGTGGATTTCTACCAAACGACGTGCTAAGCATGCCGATGCTGCTCTTTTTAACACCCGCGCACGCATTTGTGCGAAAACGCGTTTTAAGCATGCACATGCATCTTTTGGTGGACGCGGATGCTGTTTTCTGTAAAACCACAAGATGTGCACGCAAATGGTGCTTTTGGCAGAACGCGCACGTGGATTTCTACCAAACGACTTGCTAAGCATGCCGATGCTGCTCTTTTTAGCACCCGCGCACGGATTTGTGCGAAAACGCGTTTTAAGCATGCACAAGCATCTTTTGGTTGACGCGGATGTTGTTTTCTCCAAAACCACAAGATGTGCATGCAAATGGTGCTTTTGGCAGAACGCGCACGTGAATTTCCACCAAACGACGTGCTAAGCATGCCGATGCTGCTCTTTTTAGCACCCGCGCACGGATTTGTGCGAAAACGCGTTTTAAGCATGCACATGCATCTTTTCGTGGACGCGGATGCTGTTTTCTGTAAAACCACAAGATGTGCACGCAAATGGTGCTTTTGGCAGAACGCGCACGTGGATTTCTACCAAACGACTTGCTAAGCATGCCGATGCTGCTCTTTTTAGCACCCGCGCACGGATTTGTGCGAAAACGCGTTTTAAGCATGCACAAGCATCTTTTGGTTGACGCGGATGTTGTTTTCTCCAAAACCACAAGATGTGCATGCAAATGGTGCTTTTGGCAGAACGCGCACGTGAATTTCAACCAAACGACGTGCTAAGCATGCCGATGCTGCTCTTTTTAGCACCCGCGCACGGATTTGTGCGAAAACGCGTTTTAAGCATGCACATGCATCTTTTGGTAGACGCGGATGATGTTTTCTGCAAAACCACAAGATGTGCATGCAAATTGTGCTTTTGGCAGAACGCGCACGTGGATTTCTACCAAACGACGTGTTAAGCATGCCGATGCTGCTCTTTTTAGCACCCGCGCACGGATTTGTGCGAAAACGCGTTTTAAGCATGCACAGGCGTCTTTTGGTGGACGCGGATGCTGTTTTCTGCAAAACCACAAGATGTGCACGCAAATGGTGCTTTAGGCAGAACGCGCACGTGGATTTCTGCCAATAGACGTGCTAAGCATGCCGATGCTGCTCTTTTTAGCACCCGCGCACGGATTTGTGCCAAAAACGCGTTTTAAGCATGCACATGCATCTTTTGGTAGACGCGGATGATGTTTTCTGCAAAACCACGAGATCTGTATGCAAATGGTGCTTTTGGCAGAACGCGCACGTGGATTTCTACCAAACGACGTGCTAAGCATGCCGATGCTGCTCTTTTTAACACCCGCGCACGCATTTGTGCGAAAACGCGTTTTAAGCATGCACATGCATCTTTTGGTGGACGCGGATGCTGTTTTCTGTAAAACCACAAGATGTGCACGCAAATGGTGCTTTTGGCAGAACGCGCACGTGGATTTCTACCAAACGACTTGCTAAGCATGCCGATGCTGCTCTTTTTAGCACCCGCGCACGGATTTGTGCGAAAACGCGTTTTAAGCATGCACAAGCATCTTTTGGTTGACGCGGATGTTGTTTTCTCCAAAACCACAAGATGTGCATGCAAATGGTGCTTTTGGCAGAACGCGCACGTGAATTTCCACCAAACGACGTGCTAAGCATGCCGATGCTGCTCTTTTTAGCACCCGCGCACGGATTTGTGCGAAAACGCGTTTTAAGCATGCACATGCATCTTTTCGTGGACGCGGATGCTGTTTTCTGTAAAACCACAAGATGTGCACGCAAATGGTGCTTTTGGCAGAACGCGCACGTGGATTTCTACCAAACGACTTGCTAAGCATGCCGATGCTGCTCTTTTTAGCACCCGCGCACGGATTTGTGCGAAAACGCGTTTTAAGCATGCACAAGCATCTTTTGGTTGACGCGGATGTTGTTTTCTCCAAAACCACAAGATGTGCATGCAAATGGTGCTTTTGGCAGAACGCGCACGTGAATTTCAACCAAACGACGTGCTAAGCATGCCGATGCTGCTCTTTTTAGCACCCGCGCACGGATTTGTGCGAAAACGCGTTTTAAGCATGCACATGCATCTTTTGGTAGACGCGGATGTCGTTTTCTCCAAAACCACAAGATGTGCATGCAAATGGTGCTTTTGGCAGAACGCGCACGTGGATTTCTACCAAACGACGTGCTAAGCATGGCGAAGCTGCTCTTTTTAGCACACGCGCACGGATTTGTGCCAGAAACGCGTTTTAAGCATGCACATGCATCTTTTGGTAGACGCGGATGATGTTTTCTGCAAAACCACAAGATCTGTAAGCAAATGGTGCTTTTGGCAGAGCGCGCACGTGGATTTCTACCAAACGGCGTGCTAAGCATGCCGATGCTGCTCTTTGTAGCACCCGCGCACGGATTTGTACGAAAACGCGTTTTAAGCATGCACATGCATCTTTTGGTGGACGCGGATGCTGTTTTCTGTAAAACCACAAGATGTGCACGCAAATGGTGCTTTTGGCAGAACGCGCACGTGGATTTCTACCAAACGACTTGCTACGCATGCCGATGCTGCTCTTTTTAGCACCCGCGCACGGATTTGTGCGAAAACGCGTTTTAAGCTTGCACAAGCATCTTTTGGTTGACGCGGATGTTGTTTTCTCCAAAACCACAAGATGTGCATGCAAATGGTGCTTTTGGCAGAACGCGCACGTGAATTTCCACCAAACGACGTGCTAAGCATGCCGATGCTGCTCTTTTTAGCACCCGCGCACGGATTTGTGCGAAAACGCGTTTTAAGCATGCACATGCATCTTTTGGTAGACGCGGATGTCGTTTTCTCCAAAACCACGAGATGTGCATGCAAATGGTGCTTTTGGCAGAACGCGCACGTGGATTTCTACCAAACGACGTGCTAAGCATGGCGAAGCTGCTCTTTTTAGCACACGCGCACGGATTTGTGCCAAAAACGCGTTTTAAGCATGCACATGCATCTTTTGGTAGACGCGGACGATGTTTTCTGCAAAACCACAAGATCTGTAAGCAAATGGTGCTTTTGGCAGAACGCGCACGTGGATTTCTACCAAACGGCGTGCTAAGCATGCCTATGCTGCTCTTTTTAGCACCTGCGCACGGATTTGTACGAAAACGCGTTTTAAGCATGCACATGCATCTTTTGGTAGACGCGGATGCTGTTTTCTGCAAAACCACAAGATGTGCATGCAAATGGTGCTTTTGGCAGAACGCGCACGTGGATTTCTACCAAACGACGTGCTAAGCATGCCGATGCTGCTCTTTTTAGCACCCGCGCACGGATTTGTGCGAAAACGCGTTTTAAGCATGCACATGCATCTTTTGGTGGACGCGGATGCTGTTTTCTGTAAAACCACAAGATGTGCACGCAAATGGTGCTTTTGGCAGAACGCGCACGTGGATTTCTACCAAACGACTTGCTAAGCATGCCGATGCTGCTCTTTTTAGCACCCGCGCACGGATTTGTGCGAAAACGCGTTTTAAGCATGCACAAGCATCTTTTGGTTGACGCGGATGTTGTTTTCTCCAAAACCACAAGATGTGCATGCAAATGGTGCTTTTGGCAGAACGCGCACGTGAATTTCCACCAAACGACGTGCTAAGCATGCCGATGCTGCTCTTTTTAGCACCCGCGCACGGATTTGTGCGAAAACGCGTTTTAAGCATGCACATGCATCTTTTCGTGGACGCGGATGCTGTTTTCTGTAAAACCACAAGATGTGCACGCAAATGGTGCTTTTGGCAGAACGCGCACGTGGATTTCTACCAAACGACTTGCTAAGCATGCCGATGCTGCTCTTTTTAGCACCCGCGCACGGATTTGTGCGAAAACGCGTTTTAAGCATGCACAAGCATCTTTTGGTTGACGCGGATGTTGTTTTCTCCAAAACCACAAGATGTGCATGCAAATGGTGCTTTTGGCAGAACGCGCATGTGAATTTCCACCAAACGACGTGCTAAGCATGCCGATGCTGCTCTTTTTAGCACCCGCGCACGGATTTGTGCGAAAACGCGTTTTAAGCATGCACATGCATCTTTTGGTAGACGCGGATGTCGTTTTCTCCAAAACCACAAGATGTGCATGCAAATGGTGCTTTTGGCAGAACGCGCACGTGGATTTCTACCAAACGACGTGCTAAGCATGGCGAAGCTGCTCTTTTTAGCACACGCGCACGGATTTGTGCCAGAAACGCGTTTTAAGCATGCACATGCATCTTTTGGTAGACGCGGATGATGTTTTCTGCAAAACCACAAGATCTGTAAGCAAATGGTGCTTTTGGCAGAGCGCGCACGTGGATTTCTACCAAACGGCGTGCTAAGCATGCCGATGCTGCTCTTTGTAGCACCCGCGCACGGATTTGTACGAAAACGCGTTTTAAGCATGCACATGCATCTTTTGGTGGACGCGGATGCTGTTTTCTGTAAAACCACAAGATGTGCACGCAAATGGTGCTTTTGGCAGAACGCGCACGTGGATTTCTACCAAACGACTTGCAACGCATGCCGATGCTGCTCTTTTTAGCACCCGCGCACGGATTTGTGCGAAAACGCGTTTTAAGCTTGCACAAGCATCTTTTGGTTGACGCGGATGTTGTTTTCTCCAAAACCACAAGATGTGCATGCAAATGGTGCTTTTGGCAGAACGCGCACGTGAATTTCCACCAAACGACGTGCTAAGCATGCCGATGCTGCTCTTTTTAGCACCCGCGCACGGATTTGTGCGAAAACGCGTTTTAAGCATGCACATGCATCTTTTGGTAGACGCGGATGTCGTTTTCTCCAAAACCACGAGATGTGCATGCAAATGGTGCTTTTGGCAGAACGCGCACGTGGATTTCTACCAAACGACGTGCTAAGCATGGCGAAGCTGCTCTTTTTAGCACACGCGCACGGATTTGTGCCAAAAACGCGTTTTAAGCATGCACATGCATCTTTTGGTAGACGCGGACGATGTTTTCTGCAAAACCACAAGATCTGTAAGCAAATGGTGCTTTTGGCAGAACGCGCACGTGGATTTCTACCAAACGGCGTGCTAAGCATGCCTATGCTGCTCTTTTTAGCACCCGCGCACGGATTTGTACGAAAACGCGTTTTAAGCATGCACATGCATCTTTTGGTAGACGCGGATGCTGTTTTCTGCAAAACCACAAGATGTGCATGCAAATGGTGCTTTTGGCAGAACGCGCACGTGGATTTCTACCAAACGACGTGCTAAGCATGCCGATGCTGCTCTTTTTAGCACCCGCGCACGGATTTGTGCGAAAACGCGTTTTAAGCATGCACATGCATCTTTTGGTGGACGCGGATGCTGTTTTCTGTAAAACCACAAGATGTGCACGCAAATGGTGCTTTTGGCAGAACGCGCACGTGGATTTCTACCAAACGACTTGCTAAGCATGCCGATGCTGCTCTTTTTAGCACCCGCGCACGGATTTGTGCGAAAACGCGTTTTAAGCATGCACAAGCATCTTTTGGTTGACGCGGATGTTGTTTTCTCCAAAACCACAAGATGTGCATGCAAATGGTGCTTTTGGCAGAACGCGCACGTGAATTTCCACCAAACGACGTGCTAAGCATGCCGATGCTGCTCTTTTTAGCACCCGCGCACGGATTTGTGCGAAAACGCGTTTTAAGCATGCACATGCATCTTTTCGTGGACGCGGATGCTGTTTTCTGTAAAACCACAAGATGTGCACGCAAATGGTGCTTTTGGCAGAACGCGCACGTGGATTTCTACCAAACGACTTGCTAAGCATGCCGATGCTGCTCTTTTTAGCACCCGCGCACGGATTTGTGCGAAAACGCGTTTTAAGCATGCACAAGCATCTTTTGGTTGACGCGGATGTTGTTTTCTCCAAAACCACAAGATGTGCATGCAAATGGTGCTTTTGGCAGAACGCGCATGTGAATTTCCACCAAACGACGTGCTAAGCATGCCGATGCTGCTCTTTTTAGCACCCGCGCACGGATTTGTGCGAAAACGCGTTTTAAGCATGCACATGCATCTTTTGGTAGACGCGGATGTCGTTTTCTCCAAAACCACAAGATGTGCATGCAAATGGTGCTTTTGGCAGAACGCGCACGTGGATTTCTACCAAACGACGTGCTAAGCATGGCGAAGCTGCTCTTTTTAGCACACGCGCACGGATTTGTGCCAGAAACGCGTTTTCAGCATGCACATGCATCTTTTGGTAGACGCGGATGATGTTTTCTGCAAAACCACAAGATCTGTAAGCAAATGGTGCTTTTGGCAGAGCGCGCACGTGGATTTCTACCAAACGGCGTGCTAAGCATGCCGATGCTGCTCTTTGTAGCACCCGCGCATGGATTTGTACGAAAACGCGTTTTAAGCATGCACATGCATCTTTTGGTGGACGCGGATGCTGTTTTCTGTAAAACCACAAGATGTGCACGCAAATGGTGCTTTTGGCAGAACGCGCACGTGGATTTCTACCAAACGACTTGCTACGCATGCCGATGCTGCTCTTTTTAGCACCCGCGCACGGATTTGTGCGAAAACGCGTTTTAAGCTTGCACAAGCATCTTTTGGTTGACGCGGATGTTATTTTCTCCAAAACCACAAGATGTGCATGCAAATGGTGCTTTTGGCAGAACGCGCACGTGAATTTCCACCATACGACGTGCTGAGCATGCCGATGCTGCTCTTTTTAGCACCCGCGCACGGATTTGTGCGAAAACGCGTTTTAAGCATGCACATGCATCTTTTGGTAGACGCGGATGTCGTTTTCTCCAAAACCACGAGATGTGCATGCAAATGGTGCTTTTGGCAGAACGCGCACGTGGATTTCTACCAAACGACGTGCTAAGCATGGCGAAGCTGCTCTTTTTAGCACACGCGCACGGATTTGTGCCAAAAACGCGTTTTAAGCATGCACATGCATCTTTTGGTAGACGCGGATGATGTTTTCTGCAAAACCACAAGATCTGTAAGCAAATGGTGCTTTTGGCAGAACGCGCACGTGGATTTCTACCAAACGGCGTGCTAAGCATGCCGATGCTGCTCTTTTTAGCACCCGCGCACGGATTTGTACGAAAACGCGTTTCAAGCATGCACATGCATCTTTTGGTAGACGCGGATGCTGTTTTCTGCAAAACCACAAGATGTGCATGCAAATGGTGCTTTTGGCAGAACGCGCACGTGGATTTCTACCAAACGACGTGCTAAGCATGCCGATGCTGCTCTTTTTAGCACCCGCGCACGGATTTGTGCGAAAACGCGTTTTAAGCATGCACATGCATCTTTTGGTGGACGCGGATGCTGTTTTCTGTAAAACCACAAGATGTGCACGCAAATGGTGCTTTTGGCAGAACGCGCACGTGGATTTCTACCAAACGACTTGCTAAGCATGCCGATGCTGCTCTTTTTAGCACCCGCGCACGGATTTGTGCGAAAACGCGTTTTAAGCATGCACAAGCATCTTTTGGTTGACGCGGATGTTGTTTTCTCCAAAACCACAAGATGTGCATGCAAATGGTGCTTTTGGCAGAACGCGCACGTGAATTTCCACCAAACGACGTGCTAAGCATGCCGATGCTGCTCTTTTTAGCACCCGCGCACGGATTTGTGCGAAAACGCGTTTTAAGCATGCACATGCATCTTTTCGTGGACGCGGATGCTGTTTTCTGTAAAACCACAAGATGTGCACGCAAATGGTGCTTTTGGCAGAACGCGCACGTGGATTTCTACCAAACGACTTGCTAAGCATGCCGATGCTGCTCTTTTTAGCACCCGCGCACGGATTTGTGCGAAAACGCGTTTTAAGCATGCACAAGCATCTTTTGGTTGACGCGGATGTTGTTTTCTCCAAAACCACAAGATGTGCATGCAAATGGTGCTTTTGGCAGAACGCGCATGTGAATTTCCACCAAACGACGTGCTAAGCATGCCGATGCTGCTCTTTTTAGCACCCGCGCACGGATTTGTGCGAAAACGCGTTTTAAGCATGCACATGCATCTTTTGGTAGACGCGGATGTCGTTTTCTCCAAAACCACAAGATGTGCATGCAAATGGTGCTTTTGGCAGAACGCGCACGTGGATTTCTACCAAACGACGTGCTAAGCATGGCGAAGCTGCTCTTTTTAGCACACGCGCACAGATTTGTGCCAGAAACGCGTTTTCAGCATGCACATGCATCTTTTGGTAGACGCGGATGATGTTTTCTGCAAAACCACAAGATCTGTAAGCAAATGGTGCTTTTGGCAGAGCGCGCACGTGGATTTCTACCAAACGGCGTGCTAAGCATGCCGATGCTGCTCTTTGTAGCACCCGCGCATGGATTTGTACGAAAACGCGTTTTAAGCATGCACATGCATCTTTTGGTGGACGCGGATGCTGTTTTCTGTAAAACCACAAGATGTGCACGCAAATGGTGCTTTTGGCAGAACGCGCACGTGGATTTCTACCAAACGACTTGCTACGCATGCCGATGCTGCTCTTTTTAGCACCCGCGCACGGATTTGTGCGAAAACGCGTTTTAAGCTTGCACAAGCATCTTTTGGTTGACGCGGATGTTATTTTCTCCAAAACCACAAGATGTGCATGCAAATGGTGCTTTTGGCAGAACGCGCACGTGAATTTCCACCATACGACGTGCTAAGCATGCCGATGCTGCTCTTTTTAGCACCCGCGCACGGATTTGTGCGAAAACGCGTTTTAAGCATGCACATGCATCTTTTGGTAGACGCGGATGTCGTTTTCTCCAAAACCACGAGATGTGCATGCAAATGGTGCTTTTGGCAGAACGCGCACGTGGATTTCTACCAAACGACGTGCTAAGCATGGCGAAGCTGCTCTTTTTAGCACACGCGCACGGATTTGTGCCAAAAACGCGTTTTAAGCATGCACATGCATCTTTTGGTAGACGCGGATGATGTTTTCTGCAAAACCACAAGATCTGTAAGCAAATGGTGCTTTTGGCAGAACGCGCACGTGGATTTCTACCAAACGGCGTGCTAAGCATGCCGATGCTGCTCTTTTTAGCACCCGCGCACGGATTTGTACGAAAACGCGTTTCAAGCATGCACATGCATCTTTTGGTAGACGCGGATGCTGTTTTCTGCAAAACCACAAGATGTGCATGCAAATGGTGCTTTTGGCAGAACGCGCACGTGGATTTCTACCAAACGACGTGCTAAGCATGCCGATGCTGCTCTTTTTAGCACCCGCGCACCGATTTGTGCGAAAACGCGTTTTAAGCATGCACATGCGTCTTTTGGTGGACGCGGATGCTGTTTTCTGCAAAACCACAAGATGTGCACGCAAATGGTGCTTTAGGCAGAACGCGCACGTGGATTTCTACCAAACGACGTGCTAAGCATGCCGATGCTGCTCTTTTTAGCACCCGCGCACGCATTTGCGCGAAAACGCGTTTTAAGCATGCACATGCATCTTTTGGTAGACGCGGATGAAGTTTTCTGCAAAACCACAAGACGTGCATGCAAATGGTGCTTTTGGCAGAACGCGCACGTGGATTTCTACCAAACGACGTGCTAAGCATGCCGATGCTGCTCTTTTTAGCACCCGCGCACGGATTTGTGCGAAAACGCGTTTTAAGCATACACATGCATCTTTTGGTAGACGCGGATGTCGTTTTCTCCAAAACCACAAGATGTGCATGCAAATGGTGCTTTTGGCAGAACGCGCACGAGGATTTCTACCAAACGACGTGCTAAGCATGCCGATGCTGCTCTTTTTAGCACCCGCGCACGCATTTGTGCGAAAACGCGTTTTAAGCATGCACATGCATCTTTTGGTAGACGCGGATGAAGTTTTCTGCAAAACCACAAGACGTGCATGCAAATGGTGCTTTTGGCAGAACGCGCACGTGGATTTCTACCAAACGACGTGCTAAGCATGCCGATGCTGCTCTTTTTAGTACACGCGCACGGATTTGTTCGAAAACGCGTTTTAAGCATGCACATGCATCTTTTGGTGGACGCGGATGCTGTTTTCTGTAAAACCACAAGATGTGCATGCAAATGGTGCTTTTGGCAGAACGCGCACGTGGATTTCTACCAAACGACTTGCTACGCATGCCGATGCTGCTCTTTTTAGCACCCGCGCACGGATTTGTGCGAAAACGCGTTTTAAGCTTGCACAAGCATCTTTTGGTTGACGCGGATGTTATTTTCTCCAAAACCACAAGATGTGCATGCAAATGGTGCTTTTGGCAGAACGCGCACGTGAATTTCCACCAAACGACGTGCTAAGCATGCCGATGCTGCTCTTTTTAGCACCCGCGCACGGATTTGTGCGAAAACGCGTTTTAAGCATGCACATGCATCTTTTGGTAGACGCGGATGTCGTTTTCTCCAAAACCACGAGATGTGCATGCAAATGGTGCTTTTGGCAGAACGCGCACCTGGATTTCTACCAAACGACGTGCTAAGCATGGCGAAGCTGCTCTTTTTAGCACACGCGCACGGATTTGTGCCAAAAACGCGTTTTAAGCATGCACATGCATCTTTTGGTAGACGCGGATGATGTTTTCTGCAAAACCACAAGATCTGTAAGCAAATGGTGCTTTTGGCAGAACGCGCACGTGGATTTCTACCAAACGGCGTGCTAAGCATGCCGATGCTGCTCTTTTTAGCACCCGCGCACGGATTTGTACGAAAACGCGTTTTAAGCATGCACATGCATCTTTTGGTAGACGCGGATGCTGTTTTCTGCAAAACCACAAGATGTGCATGCAAATGGTGCTTTTGGCAGAACGCGCACGTGGATTTCTACCAAACGACGTGCTAAGCATGCCGATGCTGCTCTTTTTAGCACCCGCGCATGGATTTGTACGAAAACGCGTTTTAAGCATGCACATACATCTTTTGGTAGACGCGGATGATGTTTTCTGCAAAACCACAAGATGTGCATGCAAATGGTGCTTTTGGCAGAACGCGCACGTGGATTTCTAGCAAACGACGTGCTAAGCATGCCGATGCTGCTCTTTTTAGCACCCGCGCACGGATTTGTGCGAAAACGCGTTTTAAGCATGCACATGCATCTGTTGGTAGACGCGGATGATGTCTTCTGCAAAACCACAATATCTGTATGCAAATGGTGCTTTTAGCAGAACGCGCACGTGGATTTCTACCAAACGACGTGCTAAGCATGCCGATGCTGCTCTTTTTAGCACCCGCGCACGGATTTGTGCGAAAACGCGTTTTAAGCATGCACACGCATCTTTTGGTAGACGCGGATGAAGTTTTCTGCAAAACCACAAGATGTGCATGCAAATGGTGCTTTTGGCAGAACGCGCACGTGGATTTCTACCAAACGACGTGCTAAGTATGCCGATGCTGCTCTTTTTAGCACCCGCGCACGGATTTGTGTGAAAACGGGTTTTAAGCATGCACATGCATCTTTTGGTAGACGCGGATGAAGTTTTCTGCAAAACCACAAGACGTGCATGCAAATGGTGCTTTTGGCAGAACGCGCACGTGGATTTCTACCAAACGACGTGCTAAGCATGCCGATGCTGCTCTTTTTAGCACCCGCGCACGGATTTGTGCGAAAACGCGTTTCAAGCATACACATGCATCTTTTGGTAGACGCGGATGTCGTTTTCTCCAAAACCACAAGATGTGCATGCAAATGGTGCTTTTGGCAGAACGCGCACGAGGATTTCTACCAAACGACGTGCTAAGCATGCCGATGCTGCTCTTTTTAGCACCCGCGCACGCATTTGTGCGAAAACGCGTTTTAAGCATGCACATGCATCTTTTGGTAGAAGCGGATGAAGTTTTCTGCAAAACCACAAGACGTGCATGCAAATGGTGCTTTTGGCAGAACGCGCACGTGGATTTCTACCAAACGACGTGCTAAGCATGCCGATGCTGCTCTTTTTAGTACCCGCGCACGGATTTGTTCGAAAACGCGTTTTAAGCATGCACATGCATCTTTTGGTGGACGCGGATGCTGTTTTCTGTAAAACCACAAGATGTGCATGCAAATGGTGCTTTTGGCAGAACGCGCACGTGGATTTCTACCAAACGACTTGCTACGCATGCCGATGCTGCTCTTTTTAGCACCCGCGCACGGATTTGTGCGAAAACGCGTTTTAAGCTTGCACAAGCATCTTTTGGTTGACGCGGATGTTATTTTCTCCAAAACCACAAGATGTGCATGCAAATGGTGCTTTTGGCAGAACGCGCACGTGAATTTCCACCAAACGACGTGCTAAGCATGCCGATGCTGCTCTTTTTAGCACCCGCGCACGGATTTGTGCGAAAACGCGTTTTAAGCATGCACATGCATCTTTTGGTAGACGCGGATGTCGTTTTCTCCAAAACCACGAGATGTGCATGCAAATGGTGCTTTTGGCAGAACGCGCACGTGGATTTCTACCAAACGACGTGCTAAGCATGGCGAAGCTGCTCTTTTTAGCACACGCGCACGGATTTGTGCCAAAAACGCGTTTTAGCATGCACATGCATCTTTTGGTAGACGCGGATGATGTTTTCTGCAATACCACAAGATCTGTAAGCAAATGGTGCTTTTGGCAGAACGCGCACGTGGATTTCTACCAAACGGCGTGCTAAGCATGCCGATGCTGCTCTTTTTAGCACCCGCGCACGGATTTGTACGAAAACGCGTTTTAAGCATGCACATGCATCTTTTGGTAGACGCGGATGCTGTTTTCTGCAAAACCACAAGATGTGCATGCAAATGGTGCTTTTGGCAGAACGCGCACGTGGATTTCTACCAAACGACGTGCTAAGCATGCCGATGCTGCTCTTTTTAGCACCCGCGCATGGATTTGTACGAAAACGCGTTTTAAGCATGCACATACATCTTTTGGTAGACGCGGATGATGTTTTCTGCAAAACCACAAGATGTGCATGCAAATGGTGCTTTTGGCAGAACGCGCACGTGGATTTCTAGCAAACGACGTGCTAAGCATGCCGATGCTGCTCTTTTTAGCACCCGCGCACGGATTTGTGCGAAAACGCGTTTTAAGCATGCACATGCATCTGTTGGTAGACGCGGATGATGTCTTCTGCAAAACCACAATATCTGTATGCAAATGGTGCTTTTAGCAGAACGCGCACGTGGATTTCTACCAAACGACGTGCTAAGCATGCCGATGCTGCTCTTTTTAGCACCCGCGCACGGATTTGTGCGAAAACGCGTTTTAAGCATGCACACGCATCTTTTGGTAGACGCGGATGAAGTTTTCTGCAAAACCACAAGATGTGCATGCAAATGGTGCTTTTGGCAGAACGCGCACGTGGATTTCTACCAAACGACGTGCTAAGTATGCCGATGCTGCTCTTTTTAGCACCCGCGCACCGATTTGTGCGAAAACGCGTTTTAAGCATGCACATGCGTCTTTTGGTGGACGCGGATGCTGTTTTCTGCAAAACCACAAGATGTGCACGCAAATGGTGCTTTAGGCAGAACGCGCACGTGGATTTCTACCAAACGACGTGCTAAGCATGCCGATGCTGCTCTTTTTAGCACCCGCGCTCGGATTTGTGCGAAAACGCGTTTTAAGCATGCACATGCATCTTTTGGTAGACGCGGATGATGTTTTCTGCAAAACCACAATATGTGCATGCAAATTGTGCTTTTGGCAGAACGCGCACGTGGATTTCTACCAAACGACGTGTTAAGCATGCCGATGCTGCTCTTTTTAGCACCCGCGCACCGATTTGTGCGAAAACGCGTTTTAAGCATGCACATGCGTCTTTTGGTGGACGCGGATGCTGTTTTCTGCAAAACCACAAGATGTGCACGCAAATGGTGCTTTAGGCAGAACGCGCACGTGGATTTCTACCAAACGACGTGCTAAGCATGCCGATGCTGCTCTTTTTAGCACCCGCGCACGCATTTGCGCGAAAACGCGTTTTAAGCATGCACATGCATCTTTTGGTAGACGCGGATGAAGTTTTCTGCAAAACCACAAGACGTGCATGCAAATGGTGCTTTTGGCAGAACGCGCACGTGGATTTCTACCAAACGACGTGCTAAGCATGCCGATGCTGCTCTTTTTAGCACCCGCGCACGGATTTGTGCGAAAACGCGTTTTAAGCATACACATGCATCTTTTGGTAGACGCGGATGTCGTTTTCTCCAAAACCACAAGATGTGCATGCAAATGGTGCTTTTGGCAGAACGCGCACGAGGATTTCTACCAAACGACGTGCTAAGCATGCCGATGCTGCTCTTTTTAGCACCCGCGCACGCATTTGTGCGAAAACGCCTTTTAAGCATGCACATGCATCTTTTGGTAGACGCGGATGAAGTTTTCTGCAAAACCACAAGACGTGCATGCAAATGGTGCTTTTGGCAGAACGCGCACGTGGATTTCTACCAAACGACGTGCTAAGCATGCCGATGCTGCTCTTTTTAGTACCCGCGCACGGATTTGTTCGAAAACGCGTTTTAAGCATGCACATGCATCTTTTGGTGGACGCGGATGCTGTTTTCTGTAAAACCACAAGATGTGCATGCAAATGGTGCTTTTGGCAGAACGCGCACGTGGATTTCTACCAAACGACTTGCTACGCATGCCGATGCTGCTCTTTTTAGCACCCGCGCACGGATTTGTGCGAAAACGCGTTTTAAGCTTGCACAAGCATCTTTTGGTTGACGCGGATGGTATTTTCTCCAAAACCACAAGATGTGCATGCAAATGGTGCTTTTGGCAGAACGCGCACGTGAATTTCCACCAAACGACGTGCTAAGCATGCCGATGCTGCTCTTTTTAGCACCCGCGCACGGATTTGTGCGAAAACGCGTTTTAAGCATGCACATGCATCTTTTGGTAGACGCGGATGTCGTTTTCTCCAAAACCACGAGATGTGCATGCAAATGGTGCTTTTGGCAGAACGCGCACGTGGATTTCTACCAAACGACGTGCTAAGCATGGCGAAGCTGCTCTTTTTAGCACACGCGCACGGATTTGTGCCAAAAACGCGTTTTAAGCATGCACATGCATCTTTTGGTAGACGCGGATGATGTTTTCTGCAAAACCACAAGATCTGTAAGCAAATGGTGCTTTTGGCAGAACGCGCACGTGGATTTCTACCAAACGGCGTGCTAAGCATGCCGATGCTGCTCTTTTTAGCACCCGCGCACGGATTTGTACGAAAACGCGTTTTAAGCATGCACATGCATCTTTTGGTAGACGCGGATGCTGTTTTCTGCAAAACCACAAGATGTGCATGCAAATGGTGCTTTTGGCAGAACGCGCACGTGGATTTCTACCAAACGACGTGCTAAGCATGCCGATGCTGCTCTTTTTAGCACCCGCGCATGGATTTGTACGAAAACGCGTTTTAAGCATGCACATACATCTTTTGGTAGACGCGGATGATGTTTTCTGCAAAACCACAAGATGTGCATGCAAATGGTGCTTTTGGCAGAACGCGCACGTGGATTTCTAGCAAACGACGTGCTAAGCATGCCGATGCTGCTCTTTTTAGCACCCGCGCACGGATTTGTGCGAAAACGCGTTTTAAGCATGCACATGCATCTGTTGGTAGACGCGGATGATGTCTTCTGCAAAACCACAATATCTGTATGCAAATGGTGCTTTTAGCAGAACGCGCACGTGGATTTCTACCAAACGACGTGCTAAGCATGCCGATGCTGCTCTTTTTAGCACCCGCGCACGGATTTGTGCGAAAACGCGTTTTAAGCATGCACACGCATCTTTTGGTAGACGCGGATGAAGTTTTCTGCAAAACCACAAGATGTGCATGTAAATGGTGCTTTTGGCAGAACGCGCACGTGGATTTCTACCAAACGACGTGCTAAGTATGCCGATGCTGCTCTTTTTAGCACCCGCGCACGGATTTGTGTGAAAACGGGTTTTAAGCATGCACATGCATCTTTTGGTAGACGCGGATGAAGTTTTCTGCAAAACCACAAAATGTGCATGCAAATGGTGCTTTTGGCAGAACGCGCGCGTGGATTTCTACCAATAGACGTGCTAAGCATGCCGATGCTGCTCTTTTTAGCACCCGCGCACGGATTTGTGCCAAAAACGCGTTTTAAGCATGCACATGCATCTTTTGGTAGACGCGGATGATGTTTTCTGCAAAACCACAAGATCTGTGTGCAAATGGTGCTTTTGGCAGAACGCGCACGTGGATTTCTACCAAACGACGTGCTAAGCATGCCGATGCTGCTCTTTTTAGCACCCGCGCACGCATTTGCGCGAAAACGCGTTTTAAGCATGCACATGCATCTTTTGGTAGACGCGGATGAAGTTTTCTGCAAAACCACAAGACGTGCATGCAAATGGTGCTTTTGGCAGAACGCGCACGTGGATTTCTACCAAACGACGTGCTAAGCATGCCGATGCTGCTCTTTTTAGCACCCGCGCACGGATTTGTGCGAAAACGCGTTTTAAGCATACACATGCATCTTTTGATAGACGCGGATGTCGTTTTCTCCAAAACCACAAGATGTGCATGCAAATGGTGCTTTTGGCAGAACGCGCACGAGGATTTCTACCAAACGACGTGCTAAGCATGCCGATGCTGCTCTTTTTAGCACCCGCGCACGCATTTGTGCGAAAACGCGTTTTAAGCATGCACATGCATCTTTTGGTAGACGCGGATGAAGTTTTCTGCAAAACCACAAGACGTGCATGCAAATGGTGCTTTTGGCAGAACGCGCACGTGGATTTCTACCAAACGACGTGCTAAGCATGCCGATGCTGCTCTTTTTAGTACCCCCGCACGGATTTGTTCGAAAACGCGTTTTAAGCATGCACATGCATCTTTTGGTGGACGCGGATGCTGTTTTCTGTAAAACCACAAGATGTGCATGCAAATGGTGCTTTTGGCAGAACGCGCACGTGGATTTCTACCAAACGACTTGCTACGCATGCCGATGCTGCTCTTTTTAGCACCCGCGCACGGATTTGTGCGAAAACGCGTTTTAAGCTTGCACAAGCATCTTTTGGTTGACGCGGATGTTATTTTCTCCAAAACCACAAGATGTGCATGCAAATGGTGCTTTTGGCAGAACGCGCACGTGAATTTCCACCAAACGACGTGCTAAGCATGCCGATGCTGCTCTTTTTAGCACCCGCGCACGGATTTGTGCGAAAACGCGTTTTAAGCATGCACATGCATCTTTTGGTAGACGCGGATGTCGTTTTCTCCAAAACCACGAGATGTGCATGCAAATGGTGCTTTTGGCAGAACGCGCACGTGGATTTCTACCAAACGACGTGCTAAGCATGGCGAAGCTGCTCTTTTTAGCACACGCGCACGGATTTGTGCCAAAAACGCGTTTTAAGCATGCACATGCATCTTTTGGTAGACGCGGATGATGTTTTCTGCAAAACCACAAGATCTGTAAGCAAATGGTGCTTTTGGCAGAACGCGCACGTGGATTTCTACCAAACGGCGTGCTAAGCATGCCGATGCTGCTCTTTTTAGCACCCGCGCACGGATTTGTACGAAAACGCGTTTTAAGCATGCACATGCATCTTTTGGTAGACGCGGATGCTGTTTTCTGCAAAACCACAAGATGTGCATGCAAATGGTGCTTTTGGCAGAACGCGCACGTGGATTTCTACCAAACGACGTGCTAAGCATGCCGATGCTGCTCTTTTTAGCACCCGCGCATGGATTTGTACGAAAACGCGTTTTAAGCATGCACATACATCTTTTGGTAGACGCGGATGATGTTTTCTGCAAAACCACAAGATGTGCATGCAAATGGTGCTTTTGGCAGAACGCGCACGTGGATTTCTAGCAAACGACGTGCTAAGCATGCCGATGCTGCTCTTTTTAGCACCCGCGCACGGATTTGTGCGAAAACGCGTTTTAAGCATGCACATGCATCTGTTGGTAGACGCGGATGATGTCTTCTGCAAAACCACAATATCTGTATGCAAATGGTGCTTTTAGCAGAACGCGCACGTGGATTTCTACCAAACGACGTGCTAAGCATGCCGATGCTGCTCTTTTTAGCACCCGCGCACGGATTTGTGCGAAAACGCGTTTTAAGCATGCACACGCATCTTTTGGTAGACGCGGATGAAGTTTTCTGCAAAACCACAAGATGTGCATGCAAATGGTGCTTTTGGCAGAACGCGCACGTGGATTTCTACCAAACGACGTGCTAAGTATGCCGATGCTGCTCTTTTTAGCACCCGCGCGCGGATTTGTGTGAAAACGGGTTTTAAGCATGCACATGCATCTTTTGGTAGACGCGGATGAAGTTTTCTGCAAAACCACAAAATGTGCATGCAAATGGTGCTTTTGGCAGAACGCGCACGTGGATTTCTACCAAACGACGTGCTAAGCATGCCGATGCTGCTCTTTTTAGCACCCGCGCTCGGATTTGTGCGAAAACGCGTTTTAAGCATGCACATGCATCTTTTGGTAGACGCGGATGATGTTTTCTGCAAAACCACAAGATGTGCATGCAAATTGTGCTTTTGGCAGAACGCGCACGTGGATTTCTACCAAACGACGTGTTAAGCATGCCGATGCTGCTCTTTTTAGCACCCGCTCACCGATTTGTGCGAAAACGCGTTTTAAGCATGCACATGCGTCTTTTGGTGGACGCGGATGCTGTTTTCTGCAAAACCACAAGATGTGCACGCAAATGGTGCTTTAGGCAGAACGCGCACGTGGATTTCTACCAAACGACGTGCTAAGCATGCCGATGCTGCTCTTTTTAGCACCCGCGCTCGGATTTGTGCGAAAACGCGTTTTAAGCATGCACATGCATCTTTTGGTAGACGCGGATGATGTTTTCTGCAAAACCACAAGATGTGCATGCAAATTGTGCTTTTGGCAGAACGCGCACGTGGATTTCTACCAAACGACGTGTTAAGCATGCCGATGCTGCTCTTTTTAGCACCCGCGCACCGATTTGTGCGAAAACGCGTTTTAAGCATGCACATGCGTCTTTTGGTGGACGCGGATGCTGTTTTCTGCAAAACCACAAGATGTGCACGCAAATGGTGCTTTAGGCAGAACGCGCACGTGGATTTCTACCAAACGACGTGCTAAGCATGCCGATGCTGCTCTTTTTAGCACCCGCGCACGCATTTGCGCGAAAACGCGTTTTAAGCATGCACATGCATCTTTTGGTAGACGCGGATGAAGTTTTCTGCAAAACCACAAGACGTGCATGCAAATGGTGCTTTTGGCAGAACGCGCACGTGGATTTCTACCAAACGACGTGCTAAGCATGCCGATGCTGCTCTTTTTAGCACCCGCGCACGGATTTGTGCGAAAACGCGTTTTAAGCATACACATGCATCTTTTGGTAGACGCGGATGTCGTTTTCTCCAAAACCACAAGATGTGCATGCAAATGGTGCTTTTGGCAGAACGCGCACGAGGATTTCTACCAAACGACGTGCTAAGCATGCCGATGCTGCTCTTTTTAGCACCCGCGCACGCATTTGTGCGAAAACGCGTTTTAAGCATGCACATGCATCTTTTGGTAGACGCGGATGAAGTTTTCTGCAAAACCACAAGACGTGCATGCAAATGGTGCTTTTGGCAGAACGCGCACGTGGATTTCTACCAAACGACGTGCTAAGCATGCCGATGCTGCTCTTTTTAGTACCCGCGCACGGATTTGTTCGAAAACGCGTTTTAAGCATGCACATGCATCTTTTGGTGGACGCGGATGCTGTTTTCTGTAAAACCACAAGATGTGCATGCAAATGGTGCTTTTGGCAGAACGCGCACGTGGATTTCTACCAAACGACTTGCTACGCATGCCGATGCTGCTCTTTTTAGCACCCGCGCACGGATTTGTGCGAAAACGCGTTTTAAGCTTGCACAAGCATCTTTTGGTTGACGCGGATGTTATTTTCTCCAAAACCACAAGATGTGCATGCAAATGGTGCTTTTGGCAGAACGCGCACGTGAATTTCCACCAAACGACGTGCTAAGCATGCCGATGCTGCTCTTTTTAGCACCCGCGCACGGATTTGTGCGAAAACGCGTTTTAAGCATGCACATGCATCTTTTGGTAGACGCGGATGTCGTTTTCTCCAAAACCACGAGATGTGCATGCAAATGGTGCTTTTGGCAGAACGCGCACGTGGATTTCTACCAAACGACGTGCTAAGCATGGCGAAGCTGCTCTTTTTAGCACACGCGCACGGATTTGTGCCAAAAACGCGTTTTAAGCATGCACATGCATCTTTTGGTAGACGCGGATGATGTTTTCTGCAAAACCACAAGATCTGTAAGCAAATGGTGCTTTTGGCAGAATGCGCACGTGGATTTCTACCAAACGGCGTGCTAAGCACGCCGATGCTGCTCTTTTTAGCACCCGCGCACGGATTTGTACGAAAACGCGTTTTAAGCATGCACATGCATCTTTTGGTAGACGCGGATGCTGTTTTCTGCAAAACCACAAGATGTGCATGCAAATGGTGCTTTTGGCAGAACGCGCACGTGGATTTCTACCAAACGACGTGCTAAGCATGCCGATGCTGCTCTTTTTAGCACCCGCGCATGGATTTGTACGAAAACGCGTTTTAAGCATGCACATACATCTTTTGGTAGACGCGGATGATGTTTTCTGCAAAACCACAAGATGTGCATGCAAATGGTGCTTTTGGCAGAACGCGCACGTGGATTTCTAGCAAACGACGTGCTAAGCATGCCGATGCTGCTCTTTTTAGCACCCGCGCACGGATTTGTGCGAAAACGCGTTTTAAGCATGCACATGCATCTGTTGGTAGACGCGGATGATGTCTTCTGCAAAACCACAATATCTGTATGCAAATGGTGCTTTTAGCAGAACGCGCACGTGGATTTCTACCAAACGACGTGCTAAGCATGCCGATGCTGCTCTTTTTAGCACCCGCGCACGGATTTGTGCGAAAACGCGTTTTAAGCATGCACACGCATCTTTTGGTAGACGCGGATGAAGTTTTCTGCAAAACCACAAGATGTGCATGCAAATGGTGCTTTTGGCAGAACGCGCACGTGGATTTCTACCAAACGACGTGCTAAGTATGCCGATGCTGCTCTTTTTAGCACCCGCGCACGGATTTGTGTGAAAACGGGTTTTAAGCATGCACATGCATCTTTTGGTAGACGCGGATGAAGTTTTCTGCAAAACCACAAAATATGCATGCAAATGGTGCTTTTGGCAGAACGCGCACGTGGATTTCTACCAAACGACGTGCTAAGCATGCCGATGCTGCTCTTTTTAGCACCCGCGCTCGGATTTGTGCGAAAACGCGTTTTAAGCATGCACATGCATCTTTTGGTAGACGCGGATGATGTTTTCTGCAAAACCACAAGATGTGCATGCAAATTGTGCTTTTGGCAGAACGCGCACGTGGATTTCTACCAAACGACGTGTTAAGCATGCCGATGCTGCTCTTTTTAGCACCCGCGCACCGATTTGTGCGAAAACGCGTTTTAAGCATGCACATGCGTCTTTTGGTGGACGCGGATGCTGTTTTCTGCAAAACCACAAGATGTGCACGCAAATGGTGCTTTAGGCAGAACGCGCACGTGGATTTCTACCAAACGACGTGCTAAGCATGCCGATGCTGCTCTTTTTAGCACCCGCGCACGGATTTGTGCGAAAACGCGTTTTAAGCATGCACAAGCATCTTTTGGTTGACGCGGATGTTGTTTTCTCCAAAACCACAAGATGTGCATGCAAATGGTGCTTTTGGCAGAACGCGCGTGTGGATTTCTACCAATAGACGTGCTAAGCATGCCGATGCTGCTCTTTTTAGCACCCGCGCACGGATTTGTGCCAAAAACGCGTTTTAAGCATGCACATGCATCTTTTGGTAGACGCGGATGATGTTTTCTGCAAAACCACAAGATCTGTGTGCAAATGGTGCTTTTGGCAGAACGCGCACGTGGATTTCTACCAAACGACGTGCTAAGCATGCCGATGCTGCTCTTTTTAGCACCCGCGCACGCATTTGCGCGAAAACGCGTTTTAAGCATGCACATGCATCTTTTGGTAGACGCGGATGAAGTTTTCTGCAAAACCACAAGACGTGCATGCAAATGGTGCTTTTGGCAGAACGCGCACGTGGATTTCTACCAAACGACGTGCTAAGCATGCCGATGCTGCTCTTTTTAGCACCCGCGCACGGATTTGTGCGAAAACGCGTTTTAAGCATACACATGCATCTTTTGGTAGACGCGGATGTCGTTTTCTCCAAAACCACAAGATGTGCATGCAAATGGTGCTTTTGGCAGAACGCGCACGAGGATTTCTACCAAACGACGTGCTAAGCATGCCGATGCTGCTCTTTTTAGCACCCGCGCACGCATTTGTGCGAAAACGCGTTTTAAGCATGCACATGCATCTTTTGGTAGACGCGGATGAAGTTTTCTGCAAAACCACAAGACGTGCATGCAAATGGTGCTTTTGGCAGAACGCGCACGTGGATTTCTACCAAACGACGTGCTAAGCATGCCGATGCTGCTCTTTTTAGTACCCGCGCACGGATTTGTTCGAAAACGCGTTTTAAGCATGCACATGCATCTTTTGGTAGACGCGGATGATGTTTTCTGCAAAACCACAAGATGTGCATGCAAATGGTGCTTTTGGCAGAACGCGCACGTGGATTTCTACCAAACGACGTGCTAAGCATGCCGATGCTGCTCTTTTTAGCACCCGCGCACGGATTTGTGCGAAAACGCGTTTTAAGCATGCACATGCATCTTTTGGTAGACGCGGATGATGATTTCTGCAAAACCACAAGATCTCTATGCAAATGGTGCTTTTGGCAGAACGCGCACGTGGATTTCTACCAAACGAAGTGCTAAGCATGCCGATGCTGCTCTTTTTAGCACCCGCGCACGCATTTGTGCGAAAACGCGTTTTAAGCATGCACATGCATCTTTTGGTAGACGCGGATGAAGTTTTCTGCAAAAGCACAAGACGTGCATGCAAATGGTGCTTTTGGCAGAACGCGCACGTGGATTTCTACCAAACGACGTGCTAAGCATGCCGATGCTGCTCTTTTTAGCACCCGCGCACGGATTTGTGCGAAAACGCGTTTTAAGCATACACATGCATCTTTTGGTAGACGCGGATGACGTTTTCTCCAAAACCACAAGATGTGCATGCAAATGGTGCTTTTGGCAGAACGCGCAAGAGGATTTCTACCAAACGACGTGCTAAGCATGCCGATGCTGCTCTTTTTAGCACCCGCGCACGCATTTGTGCGAAAACGCGTTTTAAGCATGCACATGCATGTTTTGGTAGACGCGGATGAAGTTTTCTGCAAAACCACAAGACGTGCATGCAAATGGTGCTTTTGGCAGAACGCGCACGTGGATTTCTACCAAACGACGTGCTAAGCATGCCGATGCTGCTCTTTTTAGCACGCGCGCACGGATTTGTGCGAAAACGCGTTTTAAGCATGCACATGCATCTTTTGGTAGACGCGGATGATGTTTTCTGCAAAACCACAAGATGTGCATGCAAATGGTGCTTTTGGCAGAACGCGCACGTGGATTTCTACCAAACGACGTGCTAAGCATGCCGATGCTGCTCTTTTTAGCACCCGCGCACGGATTTGTGCGAAAACGCGTTTTAAGCATGCACATGCATCTTTTGGTGGACGCGGATGCTGTTTTCTGTAAAACCACAAGATGTGCACGCAAATGGTGCTTTTGGCAGAACGCGCACGTGGATTTCTACCAAACGACTTGCTAAGCATGCCGATGCTGCTCTTTTTAGCACCCGCGCACGGATTTGTGCGAAAACGCGTTTTAAGCATGCACATGCATCTTTTGGTAGACGCGGATGATGTTTTCTGCAAAACCACAAGATGTGCATGCAAATGGTGCTTTTGGCAGAACGCGCACGTGGATTTCTACCAAACGACGTGCTAAGCATGCCGATGCTGCTCTTTTTAGCACCCGCGCACGGATTTGTGCGAAAACGCGTTTTAAGCATGCACAAGCATCTTTTGGTTGACGCGGATGTTGTTTTCTCCAAAACCACAAGATGTGCATGCAAATGGTGCTTTTGGCAGAACGCGCACGTTAATTTCCACCAAACGACGTGCTAAGCATGCCGATGCTGCTCTTTTTAGCACCCGCGCACGGATTTGTGCGAAAACGCGTTTTAAGCATGCACATGCATCTTTTGGTAGACGCGGATGATGTTTTCTCCAAAACCACAAGATGTGCATGCAAATGGTGCTTTTGGCAGAACGCGCACGTGAATTTCCACCAAACGACGTGCTAAGCATGCCGATGCTGCTCTTTTTAGCACCCGCGCACGGATTTGTGCGAAAACGCGTTTTAAGCATGCACATGCATCTTTTGGTAGACGCGGATGCTGTTTTCTGCAAAACCACAAGATGTGCATGCAAATGGTGCTTTTGGCAGAACGCGCACGTGGATTTCTACCAAACGACGTGCTAAGCATGCCGATGCTGCTCTTTTTAGCACCCGCGCACGGATTTGTGCGAAAACGCGTTTTAAGCATGCACATGCATCTTTTGGTAGACGCGGATGTCGTTTTCTCCAAAACCACAAGATGTGCACGCAAATGGTGCTTTTGGCAGAACGCGCACGTGGATTTCAACCAAACGACGTGCTAAGCATGGCGAAGCTGCTCTTTTTAGCACACGCGCACGGATTTGTGCCAAAAACGCGTTTTAAGCACGCACATGCATCTTTTGGTAGACGCGGATGATGTTTCCTGCAAAACCACAAGATCTGTAAGCAAATGGTGCTTTTGGCAGAACGCGCACGTGGATTTCTACCAAACGACTTGCTAAGCATGCCGATGCTGCTCTTTTTAGCACCCGCGCACGGATTTGTGCGAAAACGCGTTTTAAGCATGCACAAGCATCTTTTGGTTGACGCGGATGTTGTTTTCTCCAAAACCACAAGATGTGCATGCAAATGGTGCTTTTGGCAGAACGCGCACGTGAATTTCCACCAAACGACGTGCTAAGCATGCCGATGCTGCTCTTTTTAGCACCCGCGCACGGATTTGTGCGAAAACGCGTTTTAAGTGTGCACATGCATCTTTTGGTAGACGCAGATGATGTTTTCTGCAAAACCACAAGATGTGCATGCAAATGGTGCTTTTGGCAGAACGCGCACGTGGATTTCTACCAAACGACGTGCTAAGCATGCCGATGCTGCTCTTTTTAGCACACGCGCACGGATTTGTGCCAAAAACGCGTTTTAAGCATGCACATGCATCTTTTGGTAGACGCGGATGATGTTTTCTGCAAAACCACAAGATCTGTAAGCAAATGGTGCTTTTGGCAGAACGCGCACGTGGATTTCTACCAAACGGCGTGCTAAGCATGCCGATGCTGCTCTTTTTAGCACACGCGCACGGATTTGTGCCAAAAACGCGTTTTAAGCATGCACATGCATCTTTTGGTAGACGCGGATGATGTTTTCTGCAAAACCACAACATGTGCATGCAAATGGTGCTTTTGGCAGAACGCGCACGTGGATTTCTAGCAAACGACGTGCTAAGCATGCCGATGCTGCTCTTTTTAGCACCCGCGCACGGATTTGTGCGAAAACGCGTTTTAAGCATGCACATGCATATTTTGGTAGACGCGGATGATGTCTTCTGCAAAACCACAATATCTGTATGCAAATGGTGCTTTTAGCAGAACGCGCACGTGGATTTCTACCAAACGACGTGCTAAGCATGCCGATGCTGCTCTTTTTAGCACCCGCGCACGGATTTGTACGAAAACGCGTTTTAAGCATGCACATGCATCTTTTGGTAGACGCGGATGCTGTTTTCTGCAAAACCACAAGATGTGCATGCAAATGGTGCTTTTGGCAGAACGCGCACGTGGATTTCTACCAAACGACTTGCTAAGCATGCCGATGCTGCTCTTTTTAGCACCCGCGCACGGATTTGTGCGAAAACGCGTTTTAAGCATGCACATGCATCTTTTGGTGGACGCGGATGCTGTTTTCTGTAAAACCACAAGATGTGCACGCAAATGGTGCTTTTGGCAGAACGCGCACGTGGATTTCTACCAAACGACTTGCTAAGCATGCCGATGCTGCTCTTTTTAGCACCCGCGCACGGATTTGTGCGAAAACGCGTTTTAAGCATGCACAAGCATCTTTTGGTTGACGCGGATGTTGTTTTCTCCAAAACCACAAGATGTGCATGCAAATGGTGCTTTTGGCAGAACGCGCACGTGAATTTCCACCAAACGACGTGCTAAGCATGCCGATGCTGCTCTTTTTAGCACCCGCGCACGGATTTGTGCGAAAACGCGTTTTAAGCATGCACATGCATCTTTTGGTAGACGCGGATGTCGTTTTCTCCAAAACCACAAGATGTGCATGCAAATGGTGCTTTTGGCAGAACGCGCACGTGGATTTCTACCAAACGACGTGCTAAGCATGGCGAAGCTGCTCTTTTTAGCACACGCGCACGGATTTGTGCCAAAAAAGCGTTTTAAGCATGCACATGCATCTTTTGGTAGACGCGGATGATCTTTTCTGCAAAACCACAAGATCTGTAAGCAAATGGTGCTTTTGGCAGAACGCGCACGTGGATTTCTGCCAAACGGCGTGCTAAGCATGCCGATGCTGCTCTTTGTAGCACCCGCGCACGGATTTGTACGAAAACGCGTTTTAAGCATGCATATGCATCTTTTGGTGGACGCGGATGCTGTTTTCTGTAAAACCACAAGATGTGCACGCAAATGGTGCTTTTGGCAGAACGCGCACGTGGATTTCTACCAAACGACTTGCTACGCATGCCGATGCTGCTCTTTTTAGCACCCGCGCACGGATTTGTGCGAAAACGCGTTTTAAGCATGCACAAGCATCTTTTGGTTGACGCGGATGTTGTTTTCTCCAAAACCACAAGATGTGCATGCAAATGGTGCTTTTGGCAGAACACGCACGTGAATTTCCACCAAACGACGTGCTAAGCATGCCGATGCTGCTCTTTTTAGCACCCGCGCACGGATTTGTGCGAAAACGCGTTTTAAGCATGCACATGCATCTTTTGGTAGACGCGGATGTCGTTTTCTCCAAAACCACAAGATGTGCATGCAAATGGTGCTTTTGGCAGAACGCGCACGTGGATTTCTACCAAACGACGTGCTAAGCATGGCGAAGCTGCTCTTTTTAGCACACGCGCACGGATTTGTGCCAAAAACGCGTTTTAAGCATGCACATGCATCTTTTGGTAGACGCGGATGATGTTTTCTGCAAAACCACAAGATCTGTAAGCAAATGGTGCTTTTGGCAGAACGCGCACGTGGATTTCTACCAAACGGCGTGCTAAGCATGCCGATGCTGCTCTTTTTAGCACCCGCGCACGGATTTGTACGAAAACGCGTTTTAAGCATGCACATGCAACTTTTGGTAGACGCGGATGCTGTTTTCTGCAAAACCACAAGATGTGCATGCAAATGGTGCTTGTGGCAGAACGCGCACGTGGATTTCTACCAAACGACGTGCTAAGCATGCCGATGCTGCTCTTTTTAGCACCCGCGCATGGATTTGTGCGAAAACGCGTTTTAAGCATGCACATACATCTTTTGGTAGACGCGGATGTCGTTTTCTCCAAAACCACAAGATGTGCACGCAAATGGTGCTTTTGGCAGAACGCGCACGTGGATTTCAACCAAACGACGTGCTAAGCATGGCGAAGCTGCTCTTTTTAGCACACGCGCACGGATTTGTGCCAAAAACGCGTTTTAAGCACGCACATGCATCTTTTGGTAGACGCGGATGATGTTTCCTGCAAAACCACAAGATCTGTAAGCAAATGGTGCTTTTGGCAGAACGCGCACGTGGATTTCTACCAAACGAGTTGCTAAGCATGCCGATGCTGCTCTTTTTAGCACCCGCGCACGGATTTGTGCGAAAACGCGTTTTAAGCATGCACAAGCATCTTTTGGTTGACGCGGATGTTGTTTTCTCCAAAACCACAAGATGTGCATGCAAATGGTGCTTTTGGCAGAACGCGCACGTGAATTTCCACCAAACGACGTGCTAAGCATGCCGATGCTGCTCTTTTTAGCACCCGCGCACGGATTTGTGCGAAAACGCGTTTTAAGTATGCACATGCATCTTTTGGTAGACGCAGATGATGTTTTCTGCAAAACCACAAGATGTGCATGCAAATGGTGCTTTTGGCAGAACGCGCACGTGGATTTCTACCAAACGACGTGCTAAGCATGCCGATGCTGCTCTTTTTAGCACACGCGCACGGATTTGTGCCAAAAACGCGTTTTAAGCATGCACATGCATCTTTTGGTAAACGCGGATGATGTTTTCTGCAAAACCACAAGATCTGTAAGCAAATGGTGCTTTTGGCAGAACGCGCACGTGGATTTCTACCAAACGGCGTGCTAAGCATGCCGATGCTGCTCTTTTTAGCACACGCGCACGGATTTGTGCCAAAAACGCGTTTTAAGCATGCACATGCATCTTTTGGTAGACGCGGATGATGTTTTCTGCAAAACCACAACATGTGCATGCAAATGGTGCTTTTGGCAGAACGCGCACGTGGATTTCTAGCAAACGACGTGCTAAGCATGCCGATGCTGCTCTTTTTAGCACCCGCGCACGGATTTGTGCGAAAACGCGTTTTAAGCATGCACATGCATATTTTGGTAGACGCGGATGATGTCTTCTGCAAAACCACAATATCTGTATGCAAATGGTGCTTTTAGCAGAACGCGCACGTGGATTTCTACCAAACGACGTGCTAAGCATGCCGATGCTGCTCTTTTTAGCACCCGCGCACGGATTTGTGCGAAAACGCGTTTTAAGCATGCACACGCATCTTTTGGTAGACGCGGATGAAGTTTTCTGCAAAACCACAAGATGTGCATGCAAATGGTGCTTTTGGCAGAACGCGCACGTGGATTTCTACCAAACGACGTGCTAAGTATGCCGATGCTGCTCTTTTTAGCACCCGCGCACGGATTTGTACGAAAACGCGTTTTAAGCATGCACATGCATCTTTTGGTAGACGCGGATGCTGTTTTCTGCAAAACCACAAGATGTGCATGCAAATGGTGCTTTTGGCAGAACGCGCACGTGGATTTCTACCAAACGACTTGCTAAGCATGCCGATGCTGCTCTTTTTAGCACCCGCGCACGGATTTGTGCGAAAACGCGTTTTAAGCATGCACATGCATCTTTTGGTGGACGCGGATGCTGTTTTCTGTAAAACCACAAGATGTGCACGCAAATGGTGCTTTTGGCAGAACGCGCACGTGGATTTCTACCAAACGACTTGCTAAGCATGCCGATGCTGCTCTTTTTAGCACCCGCGCACGGATTTGTGCGAAAACGCGTTTTAAGCATGCACAAGCATCTTTTGGTTGACGCGGATGTTGTTTTCTCCAAAACCACAAGATGTGCATGCAAATGGTGCTTTTGGCAGAACGCGCACGTGAATTTCCACCAAACGACGTGCTAAGCATGCCGATGCTGCTCTTTTTAGCACCCGCGCACGGATTTGTGCGAAAACGCGTTTTAAGCATGCACATGCATCTTTTGGTAGACGCGGATGTCGTTTTCTCCAAAACCACAAGATGTGCATGCAAATGGTGCTTTTGGCAGAACGCGCACGTGGATTTCTACCAAACGACGTGCTAAGCATGGCGAAGCTGCTCTTTTTAGCACACGCGCACGGATTTGTGCCAAAAAAGCGTTTTAAGCATGCACATGCATCTTTTGGTAGACGCGGATGATCTTTTCTGCAAAACCACAAGATCTGTAAGCAAATGGTGCTTTTGGCAGAACGCGCACGTGGATTTCTGCCAAACGGCGTGCTAAGCATGCCGATGCTGCTCTTTGTAGCACCCGCGCACGGATTTGTACGAAAACGCGTTTTAAGCATGCATATGCATCTTTTGGTGGACGCGGATGCTGTTTTCTGTAAAACCACAAGATGTGCACGCAAATGGTGCTTTTGGCAGAACGCGCACGTGGATTTCTACCAAACGACTTGCTACGCATGCCGATGCTGCTCTTTTTAGCACCCGCGCACGGATTTGTGCGAAAACGCGTTTTAAGCATGCACAAGCATCTTTTGGTTGACGCGGATGTTGTTTTCTCCAAAACCACAAGATGTGCATGCAAATGGTGCTTTTGGCAGAACACGCACGTGAATTTCCACCAAACGACGTGCTAAGCATGCCGATGCTGCTCTTTTTAGCACCCGCGCACGGATTTGTGCGAAAACGCGTTTTAAGCATGCACATGCATCTTTTGGTAGACGCGGATGTCGTTTTCTCCAAAACCACAAGATGTGCATGCAAATGGTGCTTTTGGCAGAAGGCGCACGTGGATTTCTACCAAACGACGTGCTAAGCATGGCGAAGCTGCTCTTTTTAGCACACGCGCACGGATTTGTGCCAAAAACGCGTTTTAAGCATGCACATGCATCTTTTGGTAGACGCGGATGATGTTTTCTGCAAAACCACAAGATCTGTAAGCAAATGGTGCTTTTGGCAGAACGCGCACGTGGATTTCTACCAAACGGCGTGCTAAGCATGCCGATGCTGCTCTTTTTAGCACCCGCGCACGGATTTGTACGAAAACGCGTTTTAAGCATGCACATGCAACTTTTGGTAGACGCGGATGCTGTTTTCTGCAAAACCACAAGATGTGCATGCAAATGGTGCTTGTGGCAGAACGCGCACGTGGATTTCTACCAAACGACGTGCTAAGCATGCCGATGCTGCTCTTTTTAGCACCCGCGCATGGATTTGTGCGAAAACGCGTTTTAAGCATGCACATACATCTTTTGGTAGACGCGGATGATGTTTTCTGCAAAACCACAAGATCTGTATGCAGATGGTGCTTTTGGCAGAACGCGCACGTGGATTTCTACCAAAAGACGTGCTAAGCATGCCGATGCTGCTCTTTTTAGCACCCGCGCACGGATTTGTGCGAAAACGCGTTTTAAGCATGTACATGCATCTTTTGGTAGACGCGGATGAAATTTTCTGCAAAACCACAAGATGTGCATGCAAATGGTGCTTTTGGCAGAACGCGCACGTGTATTTCTACCAAACGACGTGCTAAGCATGCCGATGCTGCTCTTTTTAGTACCCGCGCACGGATTTGTGCGAAAACGCGTTTTAAGCATCCACATGCATCTTTTGGTAGACGCGGATGAAGTTTTCTGCAAAACCACAAGATGTGCATGCAAATGGTGCTTTTGGCAGAACGCGCACGTGCATTTCTACCAAACGACGTGCTAAGCATGCCGATGCTGCTCTTTTTAGCACCCGCGCACGGATTTGTGCGAAAACGCGTTTTAAGCATGCACAAGCATCTTTTGGTTGACGCGGATGTTGTTTTCTCCAAAACCACAAGATGTGCATGCAAATGGTGCTTTTGGGAGAACGCGCGCGTGGATTTCTGCCAATAGCAGTGCTAAGCATGCCGATGCTGCTCTTTTTAGCACCCGCGCACGGATTTGTGCCAAAAACGCGTTTTAAGCATGCACATGCATCTTTTGGTAGACGCGGATGATGTTTTCTGCAAAACCACAAGATCTGTATGCAAATGGCGCTTTTGGCAGAACGCGCACGTGGATTTCTACCAAACGACGTGCTAAGCATGCCGATGCTGCTCTTTTTAGCACCCGCGCACGCATTTGTGCGAAAACGCGTTTTAAGCATGCACATGCATCTTTTGGTAGACGCGGATGAAGTTTTCTGCAAAACCACAAGACGTGCATGCAAATGGTGCTTTTGGCAGAACGCGCACGTGGATTTCTACCAAACGACGTGCTAAGCATGCCGATGCTGCTCTTTATAGCACCCGCGCACGGATTTGTGCGAAAACGCGTTTTAAGCATACACATGCATCTTTTGGTAGACGCGGATGTCGTTTTCTCCGAAACCACAAGATGTGCATGCAAATGGTGCTTTTGGCAGAACGCGCAAGAGGATTTCTACCAAACGACGTGCTAAGCATGCCGATGCTGCTCTTTTTAGCACCCGCGCACGCATTTGTGCGAAAACGCGTTTTAAGCATGCACATGCATCTTTTGGTAGACGCGGATGAAGTTTTCTGCAAAACCACAAGACGTGCATGCAAATGGTGCTTTTGGCAGAACGCGCACGTGGATTTCTACCAAACGACGTGCTAAGCATGCCGATGCTGCTCTTTTTAGCACCCGCGCACGGATTTGTGCGAAAACGCGTTTTAAGCATGCACATGCATCTTTTGGTAGACGCGGATGATGTTTTCTGCAAAACCACAAGATGTGCATGCAAATGGTGCTTTTGGCAGAACGCGCACGTGGATTTCTACCAAACGACGTGCTAAGCATGCCGATGCTGCTCTTTTTAGCACCCGCGCACGGATTTGTGCGAAAACGCGTTTTAAGCATGCACATGCATCTTTTGGTGGACGCGGATGCTGTTTTCTGTAAAACCACAAGATGTGCACGCAAATGGTGCTTTTGGCAGAACGCGCACGTGGATTTCTACCAAACGACTTGCTAAGCATGCCGATGCTGCTCTTTTTAGCACCCGCGCACGGATTTGTGCGAAAACGCGTTTTAAGCATGCACAAGCATCTTTTGGTTGACGCGGATGATGTTTTCTGCAAAACCACAAGATGTGCATGCAAATGGTGCTTTTGGCAGAACGCGCACGTGGATTTCTACCAAACGACGTGCTAAGCATGCCGATGCTGCTCTTTTTAGCACCCGCGCACGGATTTCTGCGAAAACGCGTTTTAAGCATGCACATGCATCTTTTGGTGGACGCAGATGCTGTTTTCTGTAAAACCACAAGATGTGCACGCAAATGGTGCTTTTGGCAGAACGCGCACGTGGATTTCTACCAAACGACTTGCTAAGCATGCCGATGCTGCTCTTTTTAGCACCCGCGCACGGATTTGTGCGAAAACGCGTTTTAAGCATGCACAAGCATCTTTTGGTTGACGCGGATGTTGTTTTCTCCAAAACCACAAGATGTGCATGCAAATGGTGCTTTTGGCAGAACGCGCACGTGAATTTCCACCAAACGACGTGCTAAGCATGCCGATGCTGCTCTTTTTAGCACCCGCGCACGGATTTGTGCGAAAACGCGTTTTAAGCATGCACATGCATCTTTTGGTAGACGCGGATGATGTTTTCTGCAATACCACAAGATGTGCATGCAAATGGTGCTTTTGGCAGAACGCGCACGTGGATTTCTACCAAACGACGTGCTAAGCATGGCGAAGCTGCTCTTTTTAGCACACGCGCACGGATTTGTGCCAAAAACGCGTTTTAAGCATGCACATGCATCTTTTGGTAGACGCGGATGATGTTTTCTGCAAAACCACAAGATCTGTAAGCAAATGGTGCTTTTGGCAGAACGCGCACGTGGATTTCTACCAAACGGCGTGCTAAGCATGCCGATGCTGCTCTTTTTAGCACCCGCGCACGGATTTGTACGAAAACGCGTTTTAAGCATGCACATGCATCTTTTGGTAGACGCGGATGCTGTTTTCTGCAAAACCACAAGATGTGCATGCAAATGGTGCTTTTGGCAGAACGCGCACGTGGATTTCTACCAAACGACGTGCTAAGCATGCCGATGCTGCTCTTTTTAGCACCCGCGCATGGATTTGTGCGAAAACGCGTTTTAAGCATGCACATACATCTTTTGGTAGACGCGGATGATGTTTTCTGCAAAACCACAAGATCTGTATGCAGATGGTGCTTTTGGCAGAACGCGCACGTGGATTTCTACCAAAAGACGTGCTAAGCATGCCGATGCTGCTCTTTTTAGCACCCGCGCACGGATTTGTGCGAAAACGCGTTTTAAGCATGTACATGCATCTTTTGGTAGACGCGGATGAAATTTTCTGCAAAACCACAAGATGTGCATGCAAATGGTGCTTTTGGCAGAACGCGCACGTGTATTTCTACCAAACGACGTGCTAAGCATGCCGATGCTGCTCTTTTTAGTACCCGCGCACGGATTTGTGCGAAAACGCGTTTTAAGCATCCACATGCATCTTTTGGTAGACGCGGATGAAGTTTTCTGCAAAACCACAAGATGTGCATGCAAATGGTGCTTTTGGCAGAACGCGCACGTGCATTTCTACCAAACGACGTGCTAAGCATGCCGATGCTGCTCTTTTTAGCACCCGCGCACGGATTTGTGCGAAAACGCGTTTTAAGCATGCACAAGCATCTTTTGGTTGACGCGGATGTTGTTTTCTCCAAAACCACAAGATGTGCATGCAAATGGTGCTTTTGGCAGAACGCGCGCGTGGATTTCTGCCAATAGCAGTGCTAAGCATGCCGATGCTGCTCTTTTTAGCACCCGCGCACGGATTTGTGCCAAAAACGCGTTTTAAGCATGCACATGCATCTTTTGGTAGACGCGGATGATGTTTTCTGCAAAACCACAAGATCTGTATGCAAATGGCGCTTTTGGCAGAACGCGCACGTGGATTTCTACCAAACGACGTGCTAAGCATGCCGATGCTGCTCTTTTTAGCACCCGCGCACGCATTTGTGCGAAAACGCGTTTTAAGCATGCACATGCATCTTTTGGTAGACGCGGATGAAGTTTTCTGCAAAACCACAAGACGTGCATGCAAATGGTGCTTTTGGCAGAACGCGCACGTGGATTTCTACCAAACGACGTGCTAAGCATGCCGATGCTGCTCTTTATAGCACCCGCGCACGGATTTGTGCGAAAACGCGTTTTAAGCATACACATGCATCTTTTGGTAGACGCGGATGTCGTTTTCTCCGAAACCACAAGATGTGCATGCAAATGGTGCTTTTGGCAGAACGCGCAAGAGGATTTCTACCAAACGACGTGCTAAGCATGCCGATGCTGCTCTTTTTAGCACCCGCGCACGCATTTGTGCGAAAACGCGTTTTAAGCATGCACATGCATCTTTTGGTAGACGCGGATGAAGTTTTCTGCAAAACCACAAGACGTGCATGCAAATGGTGCTTTTGGCAGAACGCGCACGTGGATTTCTACCAAACGACGTGCTAAGCATGCCGATGCTGCTCTTTTTAGCACCCGCGCACGGATTTGTGCGAAAACGCGTTTTAAGCATGCACATGCATCTTTTGGTAGACGCGGATGATGTTTTCTGCAAAACCACAAGATGTGCATGCAAATGGTGCTTTTGGCAGAACGCGCACGTGGATTTCTACCAAACGACGTGCTAAGCATGCCGATGCTGCTCTTTTTAGCACCCGCGCACGGATTTGTGCGAAAACGCGTTTTAAGCATGCACATGCATCTTTTGGTGGACGCGGATGCTGTTTTCTGTAAAACCACAAGATGTGCACGCAAATGGTGCTTTTGGCAGAACGCGCACGTGGATTTCTACCAAACGACTTGCTAAGCATGCCGATGCTGCTCTTTTTAGCACCCGCGCACGGATTTGTGCGAAAACGCGTTTTAAGCATGCACAAGCATCTTTTGGTTGACGCGGATGATGTTTTCTGCAAAACCACAAGATGTGCATGCAAATGGTGCTTTTGGCAGAACGCGCACGTGGATTTCTACCAAACGACGTGCTAAGCATGCCGATGCTGCTCTTTTTAGCACCCGCGCACGGATTTCTGCGAAAACGCGTTTTAAGCATGCACATGCATCTTTTGGTGGACGCAGATGCTGTTTTCTGTAAAACCACAAGATGTGCACGCAAATGGTGCTTTTGGCAGAACGCGCACGTGGATTTCTACCAAACGACTTGCTAAGCATGCCGATGCTGCTCTTTTTAGACCCGCGCACGGATTTGTGCGAAAACGCGTTTTAAGCATGCACAAGCATCTTTTGGTTGACGCGGATGTTGTTTTCTCCAAAACCACAAGATGTGCATGCAAATGGTGCTTTTGGCAGAACGCGCACGTGAATTTCCGCCAAACGACGTGCTAAGCATGCCGATGCTGCTCTTTTTAGCACCCGCGCACGGATTTGTGCGAAAACGCGTTTTAAGCATGCACATGCATCTTTTGGTAGACGCGGATGATGTTTTCTGCAATACCACAAGATGTGCATGCAAATGGTGCTTTTGGCAGAACGCGCACGTGGATTTCTACCAAACGACGTGCTAAGCATGCCGATGCTGCTCTTTTTAGCACCCGCGCACGGATTTCTGCGAAAACGCGTTTTAAGCATGCACATGCATCTTTTGGTGGACGCGGATGCTGTTTTCTGTAAAACCACAAGATGTGCACGCAAATGGTGCTTTTGGCAGAACGCGCACGTGGATTTCTACCAAACGACTTGCTAAGCATGCCGATGCTGCTCTTTTTAGCACCCGCGCACGGATTTGTGCGAAAACGCGTTTTAAGCATGCACAAGCATCTTTTGGTTGACGCGGATGTTGTTTTCTCCAAAACCACAAGATGTGCATGCAAATGGTGCTTTTGGCAGAACGCGCACGTGAATTTCCACCAAACGACGTGCTAAGCATGCCGATGCTGCTCTTTTTAGCACCCGCGCACGGATTTGTGCGAAAACGCGTTTTAAGCATGCACATGCATCTTTTGGTAGACGCGGATGATGTTTTCTGCAAAACCACAAGATGTGCATGCAAATGGTGCTTTTGGCAGAACGCGCACGTGGATTTCTACCAAACGACGTGCTGAGCATGCCGATGCTGCTCTTTTTAGCACCCGCGCACGGATTTGTGCGAAAACGCGTTTTAAGCATGCACATGCATCTTTTGGTAGACGCGGATGTCGTTTTCTCCAAAACCACAAGATGTGCATGCAAATGGTGCTTTTGGCAGAACGCGCACGTGGATTTCTACCAAACGACGTGCTAAGCATGGCGAAGCTGCTCTTTTTAGCACACGCGCACGGATTTGTGCCAAAAACGCGTTTTAAGCATGCACATGCATCTTTTGGTAGACGCGGATGATGTTTTCTGCAAAACCACAAGATCTGTAAGCAAATGGTGCTTTTGGCAGAACGCGCACGTGGATTTCTACCAAACGGCGTGCTAAGCATGCCGATGCTGCTCTTTTTAGCACCCGCGCACGGATTTGTACGAAAACGCGTTTTAAGCATGCACATGCATCTTTTGGTAGACGCGGATGCTGTTTTCTGCAAAACCACAACATGTGCATGCAAATGGTGCTTTTGGCAGAACGCGCACGTGGATTTCTAGCAAACGACGTGCTAAGCATGCCGATGCTGCTCTTTTTAGCACCCGCGCACGGATTTGTGCGAAAACGCGTTTTAAGCATGCACACGCATCTTTTGGTAGACGCGGATGAAGTTTTCTGCAAAACCACAAGATGTGCATGCAAATGGTGCTTTTGGCAGAACGCGCACGTGGATTTCTACCAAACGACGTGCTAAGTATGCCGATGCTGCTCTTTTTAGAACCCGCGCACGGATTTCTGCGAAAACGCGTTTTAAGCATGCACATGCATCTTTTGGTGGACGCGGATGCTGTTTTCTGTAAAACCACAAGATGTGCACGCAAATGGTGCTTTTGGCAGAACGCGCACGTGGATTTCTACCAAACGACTTGCTAAGCATGCCGATGCTGCTCTTTTTAGCACCCGCGCACGGATTTGTGCGAAAACGCGTTTTAAGCATGCACAAGCATCTTTTGGTTGACGCGGATGTTTTCTCCAAAACCACAAGATGTGCATGCAAATGGTGCTTTCGGCAGAACGCGCACGTGAATTTCCACCAAACGACGTGCTAAGCATGCCGATGCTGCTCTTTTTAGCACCCGCGCACGGATTTGTGCGAAAACGCGTTTTAAGCATGCACATGCATCTTTTGGTAGACGCGGATGATGTTTTCTGCAAAACCACAAGATGTGCATGCAAATGGTGCTTTTGGCAGAACGCGCACGTGGATTTCTACCTAACGACGTGCTAAGCATGCCGATGCTGCTCTTTTTAGCACCCGCGCACGGATTTCTGCGAAAACGCGTTTTAAGTATGCACATGCATCTTTTGGTGGACGCGGATGCTGTTTTCTGTAAAACCACAAGATGTGCACGCAAATGGTGCTTTTGGCAGAACGCGCACGTGGATTTCTACCAAACGACTTGCTAAGCATGCCGATGCTGCTCTTTTTAGCACCCGCGCACGGATTTGTGCGAAAACGCGTTTTAAGCATGCACAAGCATCTTTTGGTTGACGCGGATGTTGTTTTCTCCAAAACCACAAGATGTGCATGCAAATGGTGCTTTTGGCAGAACGCGCACGTGAATTTCCACCAAACGACGTGCTAAGCATGCCGATGCTGCTCTTTTTAGCACCCGCGCACGGATTTGGGCGAAAACGCGTTTTAAGCATGCACATGCATCTTTTGGTAGACGCGGATGATGTTTTCTGCAAAACCACAAGATGTGCATGCAAATGGTGCTTTTGGCAGAACGCGCACGTGGATTTCTACCAAACGACGTGCTGAGCATGCCGATGCTGCTCTTTTTAGCACCCGCGCACGGATTTGTGCGAAAACGCGTTTTAAGCATGCACATGCATCTTTTGGTAGACGCGGATGTCGTTTTCTCCAAAACCACAAGATGTGCATGCAAATGGTGCTTTTGGCAGAACACGCACGTGGATTTCTACCAAACGACGTGCTAAGCATGGCGAAGCTGCTCTTTTTAGCACACGCGCACGGATTTGTGCCAAAAACGCGTTTTAAGCATGCACATGCATCTTTTGGTAGACGCGGATGATGTTTTCTGCAAAACCACAAGATCTGTAAGCAAATGGTGCTTTTGGCAGAACGCGCACGTGGATTTCTACCAAACGGCGTGCTAAGCATGCCGATGCTGCTCTTTTTAGCACCCGCGCACGGATTTGTACGAAAATGCGTTTTAAGCATGCACATGCATCTTTTGGTAGACGCGGATGCTGTTTTCTGCAAAACCACAACATGTGCATGCAAATGGTGCTTTTGGCAGAACGCGCACGTGGATTTCTAGCAAACGACGTGCTAAGCATGCCGATGCTGCTCTTTTTAGCACCCGCGCACGGATTTGTGCGAAAACGCGTTTTAAGCATGCACACGCATATTTGGTAGACGCGGATGAAGTTTTCTGCAAAACCACAAGATGTGCATGCAAATGGTGCTTTTGGCAGAACGCGCACGTGGATTTCTACCAAACGACGTGCTAAGTATGCCGATGCTGCTCTTTTTAGCACCCGCGCACGGATTTGTACGAAAACGCGTTTTAAGCATGAACATGCATCTTTTGGTAGACGCGGATGCTGTTTTCTGCAAAACCACAAGATGTGCATGCAAATGGTGCTTTTGGCAGAACGCGCACGTGGATTTCTACCAAACGACGTGCTAAGCATGCCGATGCTGCTCTTTTTAGCACCCGCGCATGGATTTGTGCGAAAACGGGTTTTAAGCATGCACATGCATCTTTTGGTAGACGCGGATGAAGTTTTCTGCAAAACCACAAAATGTGCATGCAAATGGTGCTTTTGGCAGAACGCGCACGTGGATTTCTACCAAACGACGTGCTAAGCATGCCGATGCTGCTCTTTTTAGCACCCGCGCTCGGATTTGTGCGAAAACGCGTTTTAAGCATGCACATGCATCTTTTGGTAGACGCGGATGATGTTTTCTGCAAAACCACAAGATGTGCATGCAAATTGTGCTTTTGGCAGAACGCGCACGTGGATTTCTACAAAACGACGTGTTAAGCATGCCGATGCTGTTCTTTTTAGCACCCGCGCACGGATTTGTGCGAAAACGCGTTTTAAGCATGCACAAGCATCTTTTGGTTGACGCGGATGTTGTTTTCTCCAAAACCACAAGATGTGCATGCAAATGGTGCTTTTGGCAGAACGCGCGCGTGGATTTCTACCAATAGACGTGCTAAGCATGCCGATGCTGCTCTTTTTAGCACCCGCGCACGGATTTGTGCCAAAAACGCGTTTTAAGCATGCACATGCATCTTTTGGTAGACGCGCATGATGTTTTCTGCAAAACCACAAGACGTGCATGCAAATGGTGCTTTTGGCAGAACGCGCACGTGGATTTCTACCAAACGACGTGCTAAGCATGCCGATGCTGCTCTTTTTAGCACCCGCGCACGGATTTGTGCGAAAACGCGTTTTAAGCATGCACATGCATCTTTTGGTAGACGCGGATGATGTTTTCTGCAAAACCACAAGATGTGCATGCAAATGGTGCTTTTGGCAGAACGCGCACGTGGATTTCTACCAAACGACGTGCTAAGCATGCCGATGCTGCTCTTTTTAGCACCCGCGCACGGATTTGTGCGAAAACGCGTTTTAAGCATGCACAAGCATCTTTTGGTTGACGCGGATGTTGTTTTCTCCAAAACCACAAGATGTGCATGCAAATGGTGCTTTTGGCAGAACGCGCGCGTGGATTTCTACCAATAGACGTGCTAAGCATGCCGATGCTGCTCTTTTTAGCACCCGCGCACGGATTTGTGCCAAAAACGCGTTTTAAGCATGCACATGCATCTTTTGGTAGACGCGGATGATGTTTTCTGCAAAACCACAAGATCTCTATGCAAATGGTGCTTTTGGCAGAACGCGCACGTGGATTTCTACCAAACGAAGTGCTAAGCATGCCGATGCTGCTCTTTTTAGCACCCGCGCACGCATTTGTGCGAAAACGCGTTTTAAGCATGCACATGCATCTTTTGGTAGACGCGGATGAAGTTTTCTGCAAAACCACAAGACGTGCATGCAAATGGTGCTTTTGGCAGAACGCGCACGTGGATTTCCACCAAACGACGTGCTAAGCATGCATTTGCTGCTCTTTTTAGCACCCGCGCACGGATTTGTGCGAAAACGCGTTTTAAGCATGCACATGCATCTTTTGGTAGACGCGGATGATGTTTTCTGCAAAACCACAAGATGTGCATGCAAATGGTGCTTTTGGCAGAACGCGCACGTGGATTTCTACCAAACGACGTGCTAAGCATGCCGATGCTGCTCTTTTTAGCACCCGCGCACGGATTTGTGCGAAAACGCGTTTTAAGCATGCACATGCATCTTTTGGTGGACGCGGATGCTGTTTTCTGTAAAACCACAAGATGTGCACGCAAATGGTGCTTTTGGCAGAACGCGCACGTGGATTTCTACCAAACGACGTGCTAAGCATGCCGATGCTGCTCTTTTTAGCACCCGCGCACGGATTTGTGCGAAAACGCGTTTTAAGCATGCACATGCATCTTTTGGTAGACGCGGATGTCGTTTTCTCCAAAACCACAAGATGTGCATGCGAATGGTGCTTTTGGCAGAACGCGCACGTGGATTTCTACCAAACGACGTGCTAAGCATGGCGAAGCTGCTCTTTTTAGCACACGCGCACGGATTTGTGCCAAAAACGCGTTTTAAGCATGCACATGCATCTTTTGGTAGACGCGGATGCTGTTTTCTGCAAAACCACAAGATGTGCATGCAAATGGTGCTTTTGGCAGAACGCGCACGTGGATTTCTACCAAACGGCGTGCTAAGCATGCCGATGCTGCTCTTTTTAGCACCCGCGCACGGATTTGTACGAAAACGCGTTTTAAGCATGCACATGCATCTTTTGGTAGACGCGGATGCTGTTTTCTGCAAAACCACAACATGTGCATGCAAATGGTGCTTTTGGCAGAACGCGCACGTGGATTTCTAGCAAACGACGTGCTAAGCATGCCGATGCTGCTCTTTTTAGCACCCGCGCACGGATTTGTGCGAAAACGCGTTTTAAGCATGCACATGCATCTTTTGGTAGACGCGGATGATGTCTTCTGCAAAACCACAATATCTGTATGCAAATGGTGCTTTTAGCGGAACGCGCACGTGGATTTCTACCAAACGACGTGCTAAGCATGCCGATGCTGCTCTTTTTAGCACCCGCGCACGGATTTGTGCGAAAACGCGTTTTAAGCATGCACAAGCATCTTTTGGTTGACGCGGATGTTGTTTTCTCCAAAACCACAAGATGTGCATGCAAATGGTGCTTTTGGCAGAACGCGCGCGTGGATTTCTACCAATAGACGTGCTAAGCATGCCGATGCTGCTCTTTTTAGCACCCGCGCACGGATTTGTGCCAAAAACGCGTTTTAAGCATGCACATGCATCTTTTGGTAGACGCGCATGATGTTTTCTGCAAAACCACAAGATCTGTATGCAAATGGTGCTTTTGGCAGAACGCGCACGTGGATTTCTACCAAACGACGTGCTAAGCATGCCGATGCTGCTCTTTTTAGCACCCGCGGACGCATTTGCGCGAAAACGCGTTTTAAGCATGCACATGCATCTTTTGGTAGACGCGGATGAAGTTTTCTGCAAAACCACAAGACGTGCATGCAAATGGTGCTTTTGGCAGAACGCGCACGTGGATTTCTACCAAACGACGTGCTAAGCATGCCGATGCTGCTCTTTTTAGCACCCGCGCACGGATTTGTGCGAAAACGCGTTTTAAGCATACACATGCATCTTTTGGTAGACGCGGATGTCGTTTTCTCCAAAACCACAAGATGTGCATGCAAATGGTGCTTTTGGCAGAACGCGCACGAGGATTTCTACCAAACGACGTGCTAAGCATGCCGATGCTGCTCTTTTTAGCACCCGCGCACGCATTTGTGCGAAAACGCGTTTTAAGCATGCACATGCATCTTTTGGTAGACGCGGATGAAGTTTTCTGCAAAACCACAAGACGTGCATGCAAATGGTGCTTTTGGCAGAACGCGCACGTGGATTTCTACCAAATGACGTGCTAAGCATGCCGATGCTGCTCTTTTTAGCACCCGCGCACGGATTTGTGCGAAAACGCGTTTTAAGCATGCACATGCATCTTTTGGTAGACGCGGATGATGTTTTCTGCAAAACCACAAGATGTGCATGCAAATGGTGCTTTTGGCAGAACGCGCACGTGGATTTCTACCAAACGACGTGCTAAGCATGCCGATGCTGCTCTTTTTAGCACCCGCGCACGGATTTGTGCGAAAACGCGTTTTAAGCATGCACAAGCATCTTTTGGTTGACGCGGATGTTGTTTTCTCCAAAACCACAAGATGTGCATGCAAATGGTGCTTTTGGCAGAACGCGCGCGTGGATTTCTACCAATAGACGTGCTAAGCATGCCGATGCTGCTCTTTTTAGCACCCGCGCACGGATTTGTGCCAAAAACGCGTTTTAAGCATGCACATGCATCTTTTGGTAGACGCGGATGATGTTTTCTGCAAAACCACAAGATCTCTATGCAAATGGTGCTTTTGGCAGAACGCGCACGTGGATTTCTACCAAACGAAGTGCTAAGCATGCCGATGCTGCTCTTTTTAGCACCCGCGCACGCATTTGTGCGAAAACGCGTTTTAAGCATGCACATGCATCTTTTGGTAGACGCGGATGAAGTTTTCTGCAAAACCACAAGACGTGCATGCAAATGGTGCTTTTGGCAGAACGCGCACGTGGATTTCCACCAAACGACGTGCTAAGCATGCCGATGCTGCTCTTTTTAGCACCCGCGCACGGATTTGTGCGAAAACGCGTTTTAAGCATGCACATGCATCTTTTGGTAGACGCGGATGATGTTTTCTGCAAAACCACAAGATGTGCATGCAAATGGTGCTTTTGGCAGAACGCGCACGTGGATTTCTACCAAACGACGTGCTAAGCATGCCGATGCTGCTCTTTTTAGCACCCGCGCACGGATTTGTGCGAAAACGCGTTTTAAGCATGCACATGCATCTTTTGGTGGACGCGGATGCTGTTTTCTGTAAAACCACAAGATGTGCACGCAAATGGTGCTTTTGGCAGAACGCGCACGTGGATTTCTACCAAACGACGTGCTAAGCATGCCGATGCTGCTCTTTTTAGCACCCGCGCACGGATTTGTGCGAAAACGCGTTTTAAGCATGCACATGCATCTTTTGGTAGACGCGGATGTCGTTTTCTCCAAAACCACAAGATGTGCATGCGAATGGTGCTTTTGGCAGAACGCGCACGTGGATTTCTACCAAACGACGTGCTAAGCATGGCGAAGCTGCTCTTTTTAGCACACGCGCACGGATTTGTGCCAAAAACGCGTTTTAAGCATGCACATGCATCTTTTGGTAGACGCGGATGCTGTTTTCTGCAAAACCACAAGATGTGCATGCAAATGGTGCTTTTGGCAGAACGCGCACGTGGATTTCTACCAAACGGCGTGCTAAGCATGCCGATGCTGCTCTTTTTAGCACCCGCGCACGGATTTGTACGAAAACGCGTTTTAAGCATGCACATGCATCTTTTGGTAGACGCGGATGCTGTTTTCTGCAAAACCACAACATGTGCATGCAAATGGTGCTTTTGGCAGAACGCGCACGTGGATTTCTAGCAAACGACGTGCTAAGCATGCCGATGCTGCTCTTTTTAGCACCCGCGCACGGATTTGTGCGAAAACGCGTTTTAAGCATGCACATGCATCTTTTGGTAGACGCGGATGATGTCTTCTGCAAAACCACAATATCTGTATGCAAATGGTGCTTTTAGCGGAACGCGCACGTGGATTTCTACCAAACGACGTGCTAAGCATGCCGATGCTGCTCTTTTTAGCACCCGCGCACGGATTTGTGCGAAAACGCGTTTTAAGCATGCACAAGCATCTTTTGGTTGACGCGGATGTTGTTTTCTCCAAAACCACAAGATGTGCATGCAAATGGTGCTTTTGGCAGAACGCGCGCGTGGATTTCTACCAATAGACGTGCTAAGCATGCCGATGCTGCTCTTTTTAGCACCCGCGCACGGATTTGTGCCAAAAACGCGTTTTAAGCATGCACATGCATCTTTTGGTAGACGCGCATGATGTTTTCTGCAAAACCACAAGATCTGTATGCAAATGGTGCTTTTGGCAGAACGCGCACGTGGATTTCTACCAAACGACGTGCTAAGCATGCCGATGCTGCTCTTTTTAGCACCCGCGGACGCATTTGCGCGAAAACGCGTTTTAAGCATGCACATGCATCTTTTGGTAGACGCGGATGAAGTTTTCTGCAAAACCACAAGACGTGCATGCAAATGGTGCTTTTGGCAGAACGCGCACGTGGATTTCTACCAAACGACGTGCTAAGCATGCCGATGCTGCTCTTTTTAGCACCCGCGCACGGATTTGTGCGAAAACGCGTTTTAAGCATACACATGCATCTTTTGGTAGACGCGGATGTCGTTTTCTCCAAAACCACAAGATGTGCATGCAAATGGTGCTTTTGGCAGAACGCGCACGAGGATTTCTACCAAACGACGTGCTAAGCATGCCGATGCTGCTCTTTTTAGCACCCGCGCACGCATTTGTGCGAAAACGCGTTTTAAGCATGCACATGCATCTTTTGGTAGACGCGGATGAAGTTTTCTGCAAAACCACAAGACGTGCATGCAAATGGTGCTTTTGGCAGAACGCGCACGTGGATTTCTACCAAACGACGTGCTAAGCATGCCGATGCTGCTCTTTTTAGCACCCGCGCACGGATTTGTGCGAAAACGCGTTTTAAGCATGCACATGCATCTTTTGGTAGACGCGGATGATGTTTTCTGCAAAACCACAAGATGTGCATGCAAATGGTGCTTTTGGCAGAACGCGCACGTGGATTTCTACCAAACGACGTGCTGAGCATGCCGATGCTGCTCTTTTTAGCACCCGCGCACGGATTTGTGCGAAAACGCGTTTTAAGCATGCACAAGCATCTTTTGGTTGACGCGGATGTTGTTTTCTCCAAAACCACAAGATGTGCATGCAAATGGTGCTTTTGGCAGAACGCGCGCGTGGATTTCTACCAATAGACGTGCTAAGCATGCCGATGCTGCTCTTTTTAGCACCCGCGCACGGATTTGTGCCAAAAACGCGTTTTAAGCATGCACATGCATCTTTTGGTAGACGCGGATGATGTTTTCTGCAAAACCACAAGATCTCTATGCAAATGGTGCTTTTGGCAGAACGCGCACGTGGATTTCTACCAAACGAAGTGCTAAGCATGCCGATGCTGCTCTTTTAGCACCCGCGCACGCATTTGTGCGAAAACGCGTTTTAAGCATGCACATGCATCTTTTGGTAGACGCGGATGAAGTTTTCTGCAAAACCACAAGACGTGCATGCAAATGGTGCTTTTGGCAGAACGCGCACGTGGATTTCCACCAAACGACGTGCTAAGCATGCCGATGCTGCTCTTTTTAGCACCCGCGCACGGATTTGTGCGAAAACGCGTTTTGAGCATGCACATGCATCTTTTGGTGGACGCGGATGCTGTTTTCTGTAAAACCACAAGATGTGCACGCAAATGGTGCTTTTGGCAGAACGCGCACGTGGATTTCTACCAAACGACGTGCTAAGCATGCCGATGCTGCTCTTTTTAGCACCCGCGCACGGATTTGTGCGAAAACGCGTTTTAAGCATGCACATGCATCTTTTGGTAGACGCGGATGTCGTTTTCTCCAAAACCACAAGATGTGCATGCGAATGGTGCTTTTGGCAGAACGCGCACGTGGATTTCTACCAAACGACGTGCTAAGCATGGCGAAGCTGCTCTTTTTAGCACACGCGCACGGATTTGTGCCAAAAACGCGTTTTAAGCATGCACATGCATCTTTTGGTAGACGCGGATGCTGTTTTCTGCAAAACCACAAGATGTGCATGCAAATGGTGCTTTTGGCAGAACGCGCACGTGGATTTCTACCAAACGACGTGCTAAGCATGGCGAAGCTGCTCTTTTTAGCACACGCGCACGGATTTGTGCCAAAAACGCGTTTTAAGCATGCACATGCATCTTTTGGTAGACGCGGATGCTGTTTTCTGCAAAACCACAAGATGTGCATGCAAATGGTGCTTTTGGCAGAACGCGCACGTGGATTTCTACCAAACGGCGTGCTAAGCATGCCGATGCTGCTCTTTTTAGCACCCGCGCACGGATTTGTACGAAAACGCGTTTTAAGCATGCACATGCATCTTTTGGTAGACGCGGATGCTGTTTTCTGCAAAACCACAACATGTGCATGCAAATGGTGCTTTTGGCAGAACGCGCACGTGGATTTCTAGCAAACGACGTGCTAAGCATGCCGATGCTGCTCTTTTTAGCACCCGCGCACGGATTTGTGCGAAAACGCGTTTTAAGCATGCACATGCATCTTTTGGTAGACGCGGATGATGTCTTCTGCAAAACCACAATATCTGTATGCAAATGGTGCTTTTAGCGGAACGCGCACGTGGATTTCTACCAAACGACGTGCTAAGCATGCCGATGCTGCTCTTTTTAGCACCCGCGCACGGATTTGTGCGAAAACGCGTTTTAAGCATGCACAAGCATCTTTTGGTTGACGCGGATGTTGTTTTCTCCAAAACCACAAGATGTGCATGCAAATGGTGCTTTTGGCAGAACGCGCGCGTGGATTTCTACCAATAGACGTGCTAAGCATGCCGATGCTGCTCTTTTTAGCACCCGCGCACGGATTTGTGCCAAAAACGCGTTTTTAAGCATGCACATGCATCTTTTGGTAGACGCGCATGATGTTTTCCTGCAAAACCACAAGATCTGTATGCAAATGGTGCTTTTGGCAGAACGCGCACGTGGATTTCTACCAAACGACGTGCTAAGCATGCCGATGCTGCTCTTTTTAGCACCCGCGGACGCATTTGCGCGAAAACGCGTTTTAAGCATGCACATGCATCTTTTGGTAGACGCGGATGAAGTTTTCTGCAAAACCACAAGACGTGCATGCAAATGGTGCTTTTGGCAGAACGCGCACGTGGATTTCTACCAAACGACGTGCTAAGCATGCCGATGCTGCTCTTTTTAGCACCCGCGCACGGATTTGTGCGAAAACGCGTTTTAAGCATACACATGCATCTTTTGGTAGACGCGGATGTCGTTTTCTCCAAAACCACAAGATGTGCATGCAAATGGTGCTTTTGGCAGAACGCGCACGTGGATTTCTACCAAACGACGTGCTAAGCATGCCGATGCTGCTCTTTTTAGCACCCGCGCACGGATTTGTGCGAAAACGCGTTTTAAGCATGCACAAGCATCTTTTGGTTGACGCGGATGTTGTTTTCTCCAAAACCACAAGATGTGCATGCAAATGGTGCTTTTGGCAGAACGCGCGCGTGGATTTCTACCAATAGACGTGCTAAGCATGCCGATGCTGCTTTTTTAGCACCCGCGCACGGATTTGTGCCAAAAACGCGTTTTAAGCATGCACATGCATCTTTTGGTAGACGCGGATGATGTTTTCTGCAAAACCACAAGATCTCTATGCAAATGGTGCTTTTGGCAGAACGCGCACGTGGATTTCTACCAAACGAAGTGCTAAGCATGCCGATGCTGCTCTTTTTAGCACCCGCGCACGCATTTGTGCGAAAACGCGTTTTAAGCATGCACATGCATCTTTTGGTAGACGCGGATGAAGTTTTCTGCAAAACCACAAGACGTGCATGCAAATGGTGCTTTTGGCAGAACGCGCACGTGGATTTCCACCAAACGACGTGCTAAGCATGCCGATGCTGCTCTTTTTAGCACCCGCGCACGGATTTGTGCGAAAACGCGTTTTAAGCATGCACATGCATCTTTGGTAGACGCGGATGATGTTTTCTGCAAAACCACAAGATGTGCATGCAAATGGTGCTTTTGGCAGAACGCGCACGTGGATTTCTACCAAACGACGTGCTAAGCATGCCGATGCTGCTCTTTTTAGCACCCCGCGCACGGATTTGTGCGAAAACGCGTTTTAAGCATGCACATGCATCTTTTGGTGGACGCGGATGCTGTTTTCTGTAAAACCACAAGATGTGCACGCAAATGGTGCTTTTGGCAGAACGCGCACGTGGATTTCTACCAAACGACGTGCTAAGCATGCCGATGCTGCTCTTTTTAGCACCCGCGCACGGATTTGTGCGAAAACGCGTTTTAAGCATGCACATGCATCTTTTGGTAGACGCGGATGTCGTTTTCTCCAAAACCACAAGATGTGCATGCGAATGGTGCTTTTGGCAGAACGCGCACGTGGATTTCTACCAAACGACGTGCTAAGCATGGCGAAGCTGCTCTTTTTAGCACACGCGCACGGATTTGTGCCAAAAACGCGTTTTAAGCATGCACATGCATCTTTTGGTAGACGCGGATGCTGTTTTCTGCAAAACCACAAGATGTGCATGCAAATGGTGCTTTTGGCAGAACGCGCACGTGGATTTCTACCAAACGGCGTGCTAAGCATGCCGATGCTGCTCTTTTTAGCACCCGCGCACGGATTTGTACGAAAACGCGTTTTAAGCATGCACATGCATCTTTTGGTAGACGCGGATGCTGTTTTCTGCAAAACCACAACATGTGCATGCAAATGGTGCTTTTGGCAGAACGCGCACGTGGATTTCTAGCAAACGACGTGCTAAGCATGCCGATGCTGCTCTTTTTAGCACCCGCGCACGGATTTGTGCGAAAACGCGTTTTAAGCATGCACATGCATCTTTTGGTAGACGCGGATGATGTCTTCTGCAAAACCACAATATCTGTATGCAAATGGTGCTGTTAGCGGAACGCGCACGTGGATTTCTACCAAACGACGTGCTAAGCATGCCGATGCTGCTCTTTTTAGCACCCGCGCACGGATTTGTGCGAAAACGCGTTTTAAGCATGCACAAGCATCTTTTGGTTGACGCGGATGTTGTTTTCTCCAAAACCACAAGATGTGCATGCAAATGGTGCTTTTGGCAGAACGCGCGCGTGGATTTCTACCAATAGACGTGCTAAGCATGCCGATGCTGCTCTTTTTAGCACCCGCGCACGGATTTGTGCCAAAAACGCGTTTTAAGCATGCACATGCATCTTTTGGTAGACGCGCATGATGTTTTCTGCAAAACCACAAGATCTGTATGCAAATGGTGCTTTTGGCAGAACGCGCACGTGGATTTCTACCAAACGACGTGCTAAGCATGCCGATGCTGCTCTTTTTAGCACCCGCGGACGCATTTGCGCGAAAACGCGTTTTAAGCATGCACATGCATCTTTTGGTAGACGCGGATGAAGTTTTCTGCAAAACCACAAGACGTGCATGCAAATGGTGCTTTTGGCAGAACGCGCACGTGGATTTCTACCAAACGACGTGCTAAGCATGCCGATGCTGCTCTTTTTAGCACCCGCGCACGGATTTGTGCGAAAACGCGTTTTAAGCATACACATGCATCTTTTGGTAGACGCGGATGTCGTTTTCTCCAAAACCACAAGATGTGCATGCAAATGGTGCTTTTGGCAGAACGCGCACGAGGATTTCTACCAAACGACGTGCTAAGCATGCCGATGCTGCTCTTTTTAGCACCCGCGCACGCATTTGTGCGAAAACGCGTTTTAAGCATGCACATGCATCTTTTGGTAGACGCGGATGAAGTTTTCTGCAAAACCACAAGACGTGCATGCAAATGGTGCTTTTGGCAGAACGCGCACGTGGATTTCTACCAAACGACGTGCTAAGCATGCCGATGCTGCTCTTTTTAGCACCCGCGCACGGATTTGTGCGAAAACGCGTTTTAAGCATGCACATGCATCTTTTGGTAGACGCGGATGATGTTTTCTGCAAAACCACAAGATGTGCATGCAAATGGTGCTTTTGGCAGAACGCGCACGTGGATTTCTACCAAACGACGTGCTAAGCATGCCGATGCTGCTCTTTTTAGCACCCGCGCACGGATTTGTGCGAAAACGCGTTTTAAGCATGCACAAGCATCTTTTGGTTGACGCGGATGTTGTTTTCTCCAAAACCACAAGATGTGCATGCAAATGGTGCTTTTGGCAGAACGCGCGCGTGGATTTCTACCAATAGACGTGCTAAGCATGCCGATGCTGCTCTTTTTAGCACCCGCGCACGGATTTGTGCCAAAAACGCGTTTTAAGCATGCACATGCATCTTTTGGTAGACGCGGATGATGTTTTCTGCAAAACCACAAGATCTCTATGCAAATGGTGCTTTTGGCAGAACGCGCACGTGGATTTCTACCAAACGAAGTGCTAAGCATGCCGATGCTGCTCTTTTTAGCACCCGCGCACGCATTTGTGCGAAAACGCGTTTTAAGCATGCACATGCATCTTTTGGTAGACGCGGATGAAGTTTTCTGCAAAACCACAAGACGTGCATGCAAATGGTGCTTTTGGCAGAACGCGCACGTGGATTTCCACCAAACGACGTGCTAAGCATGCCGATGCTGCTCTTTTTAGCACCCGCGCACGGATTTGTGCGAAAACGCGTTTTGAGCATGCACATGCATCTTTTGGTGGACGCGGATGCTGTTTTCTGTAAAACCACAAGATGTGCACGCAAATGGTGCTTTTGGCAGAACGCGCACGTGATTTCTACCAAACGACGTGCTAAGCATGCCGATGCTGCTCTTTTTAGCACCCGCGCACGGATTTGTGCGAAAACGCGTTTTAAGCATGCACATGCATCTTTTGGTAGACGCGGATGTCGTTTTCTCCAAAACCACAAGATGTGCATGCGAATGGTGCTTTTGGCAGAACGCGCACGTGGATTTCTACCAAACGACGTGCTAAGCATGGCGAAGCTGCTCTTTTTAGCACACGCGCACGGATTTGTGCCAAAAACGCGTTTTAAGCATGCACATGCATCTTTTGGTAGACGCGGATGCTGTTTTCTGCAAAACCACAAGATGTGCATGCAAATGGTGCTTTTGGCAGAACGCGCACGTGGATTTCTACCAAACGGCGTGCTAAGCATGCCGATGCTGCTCTTTTTAGCACCCGCGCACGGATTTGTACGAAAACGCGTTTTAAGCATGCACATGCATCTTTTGGTAGACGCGGATGCTGTTTTCTGCAAAACCACAACATGTGCATGCAAATGGTGCTTTTGGCAGAACGCGCACGTGGATTTCTAGCAAACGACGTGCTAAGCATGCCGATGCTGCTCTTTTTAGCACCCGCGCACGGATTTGTGCGAAAACGCGTTTTAAGCATGCACATGCATCTTTTGGTAGACGCGGATGATGTCTTCTGCAAAACCACAATATCTGTATGCAAATGGTGCTTTTAGCGGAACGCGCACGTGGATTTCTACCAAACGACGTGCTAAGCATGCCGATGCTGCTCTTTTTAGCACCCCGCGCACGGATTTGTGCGAAAACGCGTTTTAAGCATGCACACGCATCTTTTGGTAGACGCGGATGAAGTTTTCTGCAAAACCACAAGATGTGCATGCGAATGGTGCTTTTGGCAGAACGCGCACGTGGATTTCTACCAAACGACGTGCTAAGTATGCCGATGCTGCTCTTTTTAGCACCCGCGCACGGATTTGTACGAAAACGCGTTTTAAGCATGCACATGCATCTTTTGGTAGACGCGGATGCTGTTTTCTGCAAAACCACAAGGTGTGCATGCAAATGGTGCTTTTGGCAGAACGCGCACGTGGATTTCTACCAAACGACGTGCTAAGCATGCCGATGCTGCTCTTTTTACCACCCGCGCACGGATTTGTGCGAAAACGGGTTTTAAGCATGCACATGCATCTTTTGGTAGACGCGGATGAAGTTTTCTGCAAAACCACAAAATGTGCATGCAAATGGTGCTTTTGGCAGAACGCGCACGTGGATTTCTACCAAACGACGTGCTAAGCATGCCGATGCTGCTCTTTTTAGCACCCGCGCACGGATTTGTGCGAAAAACGCGTTTTAAGCATGCACATGCATCTTTTGGTAGACGCGGATGTCGTTTTCTCCAAAACCACAAGATGTGCATGCAAATGGTGCTTTTGGCAGAACGCGCACGTGGATTTCTACCAAACGACGTGCTAAGCATGGCGAAGCTGCTCTTTTTAGCACACGCGCACGGATTTGTGCCAAAAACGCGTTTTAAGCATGCACATGCATCTTTTGGTAGACGCGGATGATGTTTTCTGCAAAACCACAAGATCTGTAAGCAAATGGTGCTTTTGGCAGAACGCGCACGTGGATTTCTACCAAACGGCGTGCTAAGCATGCCGATGCTGCTCTTTTTAGCACCCGCGCACGGATTTGTACGAAAACGCGTTTTAAGCATGCACATGCATCTTTTGGTAGACGCGGACGCTGTTTTCTGCAAAACCACAACATGTGCATGCAAATGGTGCTTTTGGCAGAACGCGCACGTGGATTTCTAGCAAACGACGTGCTAAGCATGCCGATGCTGCTCTTTTTAGCACCCGCGCACGGATTTGTGCGAAAACGCGTTTTAAGCATGCACACGCATCTTTTGGTAGACGCGGATGAAGTTTTCTGCAAAACCACAAGATGTGCATGCAAATGGTGCTTTTGGCAGAACGCGCACGTGGATTTCTACCAAACGACGTGCTAAGTATGCCGATGCTGCTCTTTTTAGCACCCGCGCACGGATTTGTACGAAAACGCGTTTTAAGCATGCACATGCATCTTTTGGTAGACGCGGATGCTGTTTTCTGCAAAACCACAAGATGTGCATGCAAATGGTGCTTTTGGCAGAACGCGCACGTGGATTTCTACCAAACGACGTGCTAAGCATGCCGATGCTGCTCTTTTTAGCACCCGCGCATGGATTTGTGCGAAAACGCGATTTAAGCATGCACATACATCTTTTGGTAGACGCGGATGATGTTTTCTGCAAAACCACAAGATGTGCATGCAAATGGTGCTTTTGGCAGAACGCGCACGTGGATTTCTAGCAAACGACGTGCTAAGCATGCCGATGCTGCTCTTTTTACCACCCGCGCACGGATTTGTGCGAAAACGGGTTTTAAGCATGCACATGCATCTTTTGGTAGACGCGGATGAAGTTTTCTGCAAAACCACAAAATGTGCATGCAAATGGTGCTTTTGGCAGAACGCGCACGTGGATTTCTACCAAACGACGTGCTAAGCATGCCGATGCTGCTCTTTTTAGCACCCGCGCTCGGATTTGTGCGAAAACGCGTTTTAAGCATGCACAAGCATCTTTTGGTTGACGCGGATGTTGTTTTCTCCAAAACCACAAGATGTGCATGCAAATGGTGCTTTTGGCAGAACGCGCGCGTGGATTTCTACCAATAGACGTGCTAAGCATGCCGATGCTGCTCTTTTTAGCACCCGCGCACGGATTTGTGCCAAAAACGCGTTTTAAGCATGCACATGCATCTTTTGGTAGACGCGCATGATGTTTTCTGCAAAACCACAAGATCTGTATGCAAATGGTGCTTTTGGCAGAACGCGCACGTGGATTTCTACCAAACGACGTGCTAAGCATGCCGATGCTGCTCTTTTTAGCACCCGCGCACGCATTTGCGCGAAAACGCGTTTTAAGCATGCACATGCATCTTTTGGTAGACGCGGATGAAGTTTTCTGCAAAACCACAAGACGTGCATGCAAATGGTGCTTTTGGCAGAACGTGCACGTGGATTTCTACCAAACGACGTGCTAAGCATGCCGATGCTGCTCTTTTTAGCACCCGCGCACGGATTTGTGCGAAAACGCGTTTTAAGCATACACATGCATCTTTTGGTAGACGCGGATGTCGTTTTCTCCAAAACCACAAGATGTGCATGCAAATGGTGCTTTTGGCAGAACGCGCACGAGGATTTCTACCAAACGACGTGCTAAGCATGCCGATGCTGCTCTTTTTAGCACCCGCGCACGCATTTGTGCGAAAACGCGTTTTAAGCATGCACATGCATCTTTTGGTAGACGCGGATGAAGTTTTCTGCAAAACCACAAGACGTGCATGCAAATGGTGCTTTTGGCAGAACGCGCACGTGGATTTCTACCAAACGACGTGCTAAGCATGCCGATGCTGCTCTTTTTAGCACCCGCGCACGGATTTGTGCGAAAACGCGTTTTAAGCATGCACATGCATCTTTTGGTAGACGCGGATGATGTTTTCTGCAAAACCACAAGATGTGCATGCAAATGGTGCTTTTGGCAGAACGCGCACGTGGATTTCTACCAAACGACGTGCTAAGCATGCCGATGCTGCTCTTTTTAGCACCCGCGCACGGATTTGTGCGAAAACGCGTTTTAAGCATGCACATGCATCTTTTGGTGGACGCGGATGCTGTTTTCTGTAAAACCACAAGATGTGCACGCAAATGGTGCTTTTGGCAGAACGCGCACGTGGATTTCTACCAAACGACTTGCTAAGCATGCCGATGCTGCTCTTTTTAGCACCCGCGCACGGATTTGTGCGAAAACGCGTTTTAAGCATGCACAAGCATCTTTTGGTTGACGCGGATGTTGTTTTCTCCAAAACCACAAGATGTGCATGGGAATGGTGCTTTAGGCAGAACGCGCAAGTGGATTTCTACCAAACGACGTGCTAAGCATGCCGATGCTGCTCTTTTTAGCACCCGCGCTCGGATTTGTGCGAAAACGCGTTTTAAGCATGCACATGCATCTTTTGGTAGACGCGGATGATGTTTTCTGCAAAACCACAAGATGTGCATGAAAATGGTGCTTTTGGCAGAACGCGCACGTGGATTTCTACCAAACGACGTGTTAAGCATGCCGATGCTGCTCTTTTTAGCACCCGCGCACGGATTTGTGCGAAAACGCGTTTTAAGCATGCACATGCGTCTTTTGGTGGACGCGGATGCTGTTTTCTGCAAAACCACAAGATGTGCACGCAAATGGTGCTTTAGGCAGAACGCGCACGTGGATTTCTACCAAACGACGTGCTAAGCATGCCGATGCTGCTCTTTTTAGCACCCGCGCACGGATTTGTGCGAAAACGCGTTTTAAGCATGCACAAGCATCTTTTGGTTGACGCGGATGTTGTTTTCTCCAAAACCACAAGATGTGCATGCAAATGGTGCTTTTGGCAGAACGCGCGCGTGGATTTCTACCAATAGACGTGCTAAGCATGCCGATGCTGCTCTTTTTAGCACCCGCGCACGGATTTGTGCCAAAAACGCGTTTTAAGCATGCACATGCATCTTTTGGTAGACGCGGATGATGTTTTCTGCAAAACCACAAGATCTCTATGCAAATGGTGCTTTTGGCAGAACGCGCACGTGGATTTCTACCAAACGAAGTGCTAAGCATGCCGATGCTGCTCTTTTTAGCACCCGCGCACGCATTTGTGCGAAAACGCGTTTTAAGCATGCACATGCATCTTTTGGTAGACGCGGATGAAGTTTTCTGCAAAACCACAAGACGTGCATGCAAATGGTGCTTTTGGCAGAACGTGCACGTGGATTTCTACCAAACGACGTGCTAAGCATGCCGATGCTGCTCTTTTTAGCACCCGCGCACGGATTTGTGCGAAAACGCGTTTTAAGCATACACATGCATCTTTTGGTAGACGCGGATGTCGTTTTCTCCAAAACCACAAGATGTGCATGCAAATGGTGCTTTTGGCAGAACGCGCACGAGGATTTCTACCAAACGACGTGCTAAGCATGCCGATGCTGCTCTTTTTAGCACCCGCGCACGCATTTGTGCGAAAACGCGTTTTAAGCATGCACATGCATCTTTTGGTAGACGCGGATGAAGTTTTCTGCAAAACCACAAGACGTGCATGCAAATGGTGCTTTTGGCAGAACGCGCACGTGGATTTCTACCAAACGACGTGCTAAGCATGCCGATGCTGCTCTTTTTAGCACCCGCGCACGGATTTGTGCGAAAACGCGTTTTAAGCATGCACATGCATCTTTTGGTAGACGCGGATGATGTTTTCTGCAAAACCACAAGATGTGCATGCAAATGGTGCTTTTGGCAGAACGCGCACGTGGATTTCTACCAAACGACGTGCTAAGCATGCCGATGCTGCTCTTTTTAGCACCCGCGCACGGATTTGTGCGAAAACGCGTTTTAAGCATGCACATGCATCTTTTGGTGGACGCGGATGCTGTTTTCTGTAAAACCACAAGATGTGCACGCAAATGGTGCTTTTGGCAGAACGCGCACGTGGATTTCTACCAAACGACTTGCTAAGCATGCCGATGCTGCTCTTTTTAGCACCCGCGCATGGATTTGTGCGAAAACGCGTTTTAAGCATGCACAAGCATCTTTTGGTTGACGCGGATGTTGTTTTCTCCAAAACCACAAGATGTGCATGGGAATGGTGCTTTAGGCAGAACGCGCAAGTGGATTTCTACCAAACGACGTGCTAAGCATGCCGATGCTGCTCTTTTTAGCACCCGCGCTCGGATTTGTGCGAAAACGCGTTTTAAGCATGCACATGCATCTTTTGGTAGACGCGGATGATGTTTTCTGCAAAACCACAAGATGTGCATGAAAATGGTGCTTTTGGCAGAACGCGCACGTGGATTTCTACCAAACGACGTGTTAAGCATGCCGATGCTGCTCTTTTTAGCACCCGCGCACGGATTTGTGCGAAAACGCGTTTTAAGCATGCACATGCGTCTTTTGGTGGACGCGGATGCTGTTTTCTGCAAAACCACAAGATGTGCACGCAAATGGTGCTTTAGGCAGAACGCGCACGTGGATTTCTACCAAACGACGTGCTAAGCATGCCGATGCTGCTCTTTTTAGCACCCGCGCACGGATTTGTGCGAAAACGCGTTTTAAGCATGCACAAGCATCTTTTGGTTGACGCGGATGTTGTTTTCTCCAAAACCACAAGATGTGCATGCAAATGGTGCTTTTGGCAGAACGCGCGCGTGGATTTCTACCAATAGACGTGCTAAGCATGCCGATGCTGCTCTTTTTAGCACCCGCGCACGGATTTGTGCCAAAAACGCGTTTTAAGCATGCACATGCATCTTTTGGTAGACGCGGATGATGTTTTCTGCAAAACCACAAGATCTCTATGCAAATGGTGCTTTTGGCAGAACGCGCACGTGGATTTCTACCAAACGAAGTGCTAAGCATGCCGATGCTGCTCTTTTTAGCACCCGCGCACGCATTTGTGCGAAAACGCGTTTTAAGCATGCACATGCATCTTTTGGTAGACGCGGATGAAGTTTTCTGCAAAACCACAAGACGTGCATGCAAATGGTGCTTTTGGCAGAACGCGCACGTGGATTTCTACCAAACGACGTGCTAAGCATGCCGATGCTGCTCTTTTTAGCACCCGCGCACGGATTTGTGCGAAAACGCGTTTTAAGCATGCACATGCATCTTTTGGTAGACGCGGATGATGTTTTCTGCAAAACCACAAGATGTGCATGCAAATGGTGCTTTTGGCAGAACGCGCACGTGGATTTCTACCAAACGACGTGCTAAGCATGCCGATGCTGCTCTTTTTAGCACCCGCGCACGGATTTGTGCGAAAACACGTTTTAAGCATGCACATGCATCTTTTGGTGGACGCGGATGCTGTTTTCTGTAAAACCACAAGATGTGCACGCAAATGGTGCTTTTGGCAGAACGCGCACGTGGATTTCTACCAAACGACTTGCTAAGCATGCCGATGCTGCTCTTTTTAGCACCCGCGCACGGATTTGTGCGAAAACGCGTTTTAAGCATGCACAAGCATCTTTTGGTTGACGCGGATGTTGTTTTCTCCAAAACCACAAGATGTGCATGCAAATGGTGCTTTTGGCAGAACGCGCACGTGAATTTCCACCAAACGACTGGCTAAGCATGCCGATGCTGCTCTTTTTAGCACCCGCGCACGGATTTGTGCGAAAACGCGTTTTAAGCATGCACATGCATCTTTTGGTAGACGCGGATGCTGTTTTCTGCAAAACCACAAGGTGTGCATGCAAATGGTGCTTTTGGCAGAACGCGCACGTGGATTTCTACCAAACGACGTGCTAAGCATGCCGATGCTGCTCTTTTTACCACCCGCGCACGGATTTGTGCGAAAACGGGTTTTAAGCATGCACATGCATCTTTTGGTAGACGCGGATGAAGTTTTCTGCAAAACCACAAAATGTGCATGCAAATGGTGCTTTTGGCAGAACGCGCACGTGGATTTCTACCAAACGACGTGCTAAGCATGCCGATGCTGCTCTTTTTAGCACCCGCGCACGGATTTGTGCGAAAACGCGTTTTAAGCATGCACATGCATCTTTTGGTAGACGCGGATGTCGTTTTCTCCAAAACCACAAGATGTGCATGCAAATGGTGCTTTTGGCAGAACGCGCACGTGGATTTCTACCAAACGACGTGCTAAGCATGGCGAAGCTGCTCTTTTTAGCACACGCGCACGGATTTGTGCCAAAAACGCGTTTTAAGCATGCACATGCATCTTTTGGTAGACGCGGATGATGTTTTCTGCAAAACCACAAGATCTGTAAGCAAATGGTGCTTTTGGCAGAACGCGCACGTGGATTTCTACCAAACGGCGTGCTAAGCATGCCGATGCTGCTCTTTTTAGCACCCGCGCACGGATTTGTACGAAAACGCGTTTTAAGCATGCACATGCATCTTTTGGTAGACGCGGATGCTGTTTTCTGCAAAACCACAACATGTGCATGCAAATGGTGCTTTTGGCAGAACGCGCACGTGGATTTCTAGCAAACGACGTGCTAAGCATGCCGATGCTGCTCTTTTTAGCACCCGCGCACGGATTTGTGCGAAAACGCGTTTTAAGCATGCACACGCATCTTTTGGTAGACGCGGATGAAGTTTTCTGCAAAACCACAAGATGTGCATGCAAATGGTGCTTTTGGCAGAACGCGCACGTGGATTTCTACCAAACGACGTGCTAAGTATGCCGATGCTGCTCTTTTTAGCACCCGCGCACGGATTTGTACGAAAACGCGTTTTAAGCATGCACATGCATCTTTTGGTAGACGCGGATGCTGTTTTCTGCAAAACCACAAGATGTGCATGCAAATGGTGCTTTTGGCAGAACGCGCACGTGGATTTCTACCAAACGACGTGCTAAGCATGCCGATGCTGCTCTTTTTAGCACCCGCGCATGGATTTGTGCGAAAACGCGATTTAAGCATGCACATACATCTTTTGGTAGACGCGGATGATGTTTTCTGCAAAACCACAAGATGTGCATGCAAATGGTGCTTTTGGCAGAACGCGCACGTGGATTTCTAGCAAACGACGTGCTAAGCATGCCGATGCTGCTCTTTTTACCACCCGCGCACGGATTTGTGCGAAAACGGGTTTTAAGCATGCACATGCATCTTTTGGTAGACGCGGATGAAGTTTTCTGCAAAACCACAAAATGTGCATGCAAATGGTGCTTTTGGCAGAACGCGCACGTGGATTTCTACCAAACGACGTGCTAAGCATGCCGATGCTGCTCTTTTTAGCACCCGCGCTCGGATTTGTGCGAAAACGCGTTTTAAGCATGCACATGCATCTTTTGGTAGACGCGGATGATGTTTTCTGCAAAACCACAAGATGTGCATGCAAATTGTGCTTTTGGCAGAACGCGCACGTGGATTTCTACAAAACGACGTGTTAAGCATGCCGATGCTGTTCTTTTTAGCACCCGCGCACGGATTTGTGCGAAAACGCGTTTTAAGCATGCACAAGCATCTTTTGGTTGACGCGGATGTTGTTTTCTCCAAAACCACAAGATGTGCATGCAAATGGTGCTTTTGGCAGAACGCGCGCGTGGATTTCTACCAATAGACGTGCTAAGCATGCCGATGCTGCTCTTTTTAGCACCCGCGCACGGATTTGTGCCAAAAACGCGTTTTAAGCATGCACATGCATCTTTTGGTAGACGCGCATGATGTTTTCTGCAAAACCACAAGATCTGTATGCAAATGGTGCTTTTGGCAGAACGCGCACGTGGATTTCTACCAAACGACGTGCTAAGCATGCCGATGCTGCTCTTTTTAGCACCCGCGCACGCATTTGCGCGAAAACGCGTTTTAAGCATGCACATGCATCTTTTGGTAGACGCGGATGAAGTTTTCTGCAAAACCACAAGACGTGCATGCAAATGGTGCTTTTGGCAGAACGTGCACGTGGATTTCTACCAAACGACGTGCTAAGCATGCCGATGCTGCTCTTTTTAGCACCCGCGCACGGATTTGTGCGAAAACGCGTTTTAAGCATACACATGCATCTTTTGGTAGACGCGGATGTCGTTTTCTCCAAAACCACAAGATGTGCATGCAAATGGTGCTTTTGGCAGAACGCGCACGAGGATTTCTACCAAACGACGTGCTAAGCATGCCGATGCTGCTCTTTTTAGCACCCGCGCACGCATTTGTGCGAAAACGCGTTTTAAGCATGCACATGCATCTTTTGGTAGACGCGGATGATGTTTTCTGCAAAACCACAAGATGTGCATGCAAATGGTGCTTTTGGCAGAACGCGCACGTGGATTTCTACCAAACGACGTGCTAAGCATGCCGATGCTGCTCTTTTTAGCACCCGCGCACGGATTTGTGCGAAAACGCGTTTTAAGCATGCACATGCATCTTTTGGTGGACGCGGATGCTGTTTTCTGTAAAACCACAAGATGTGCACGCAAATGGTGCTTTTGGCAGAACGCGCACGTGGATTTCTACCAAACGACTTGCTAAGCATGCCGATGCTGCTCTTTTTAGCACCCGCGCACGGATTTGTGCGAAAACGCGTTTTAAGCATGCACAAGCATCTTTTGGTTGACGCGGATGTTGTTTTCTCCAAAACCACAAGATGTGCATGGAAATGGTGCTTTAGGCAGAACGCGCAAGTGGATTTCTACCAAACGACGTGCTAAGCATGCCGATGCTGCTCTTTTTAGCACCCGCGCTCGGATTTGTGCGAAAACGCGTTTTAAGCATGCACATGCATCTTTTGGTAGACGCGGATGATGTTTTCTGCAAAACCACAAGATGTGCATGAAAATGGTGCTTTTGGCAGAACGCGCACGTGGATTTCTACCAAACGACGTGTTAAGCATGCCGATGCTGCTCTTTTTAGCACCCGCGCACGGATTTGTGCGAAAACGCGTTTTAAGCATGCACATGCGTCTTTTGGTGGACGCGGATGCTGTTTTCTGCAAAACCACAAGATGTGCACGCAAATGGTGCTTTAGGCAGAACGCGCACGTGGATTTCTACCAAACGACGTGCTAAGCATGCCGATGCTGCTCTTTTTAGCACCCGCGCACGGATTTGTGCGAAAACGCGTTTTAAGCATGCACAAGCATCTTTTGGTTGACGCGGATGTTGTTTTCTCCAAAACCACAAGATGTGCATGCAAATGGTGCTTTTGGCAGAACGCGCGCGTGGATTTCTACCAATAGACGTGCTAAGCATGCCGATGCTGCTCTTTTTAGCACCCGCGCACGGATTTGTGCCAAAAACGCGTTTTAAGCATGCACATGCATCTTTTGGTAGACGCGGATGATGTTTTCTGCAAAACCACAAGATCTCTATGCAAATGGTGCTTTTGGTAGAACGCGCACGTGGATTTCTACCAAACGAAGTGCTAAGCATGCCGATGCTGCTCTTTTTAGCACCCGCGCACGCATTTGTGCGAAAACGCGTTTTAAGCATGCACATGCATCTTTTGGTAGACGCGGATGAAGTTTTCTGCAAAACCACAAGACGTGCATGCAAATGGTGCTTTTGGCAGAACGCGCACGTGGATTTCTACCAAACGACGTGCTAAGCATGCCGATGCTGCTCTTTTTAGCACCCGCGCACGGATTTGTGCGAAAACGCGTTTTAAGCATGCACATGCATCTTTTGGTAGACGCGGATGATGTTTTCTGCAAAACCACAAGATGTGCATGCAAATGGTGCTTTTGGCAGAACGCGCACATGGATTTCTACCAAACGACGTGCTAAGCATGCCGATGCTGCTCTTTTTAGCACCCGCGCACGGATTTGTGCGAAAACACGTTTTAAGCATGCACATGCATCTTTTGGTGGACGCGGATGCTGTTTTCTGTAAAACCACTAGATGTGCACGCAAATGGTGCTTTTGGCAGAACGCGCACGTGGATTTCTACCAAACGACTTGCTAAGCATGCCGATGCTGCTCTTTTTAGCACCCGCGCACGGATTTGTGCGAAAACGCGTTTTAAGCATGCACAAGCATCTTTTGGTTGACGCGGATGTTGTTTTCTCCAAAACCACAAGATGTGCATGCAAATGGTGCTTTTGGCAGAACGCGCACGTGAATTTCCACCAAACGACGTGCTAAGCATGCCGATGCTGCTCTTTTTAGCACCCGCGCACGGATTTGTGCGAAAACGCGTTTTAAGCATGCACATGCATCTTTTGGTGGACGCGGATGCTGTTTTCTGTAAAACCACAAGATGTGCACGCAAATGGTGCTTTTGGCAGAACGCGCACGTGGATTTCTACCAAACGACTTGCTAAGCATGCCGATGCTGCTCTTTTTAGCACCCGCGCACGGATTTGTGCGAAAACGCGTTTTAAGCATGCACAAGCATCTTTTGGTTGACGCGGATGTTGTTTTCTCCAAAACCACAAGATGTGCATGGAAATGGTGCTTTAGGCAGAACGCGCACGTGGATTTCTACCAAACGACGTGCTAAGCATGCCGATGCTACTCTTTTTAGCACCCGCGCTCGGATTTGTGCGAAAACGCGTTTTAAGCATGCACATGCATCTTTTGGTAGACGCGGATGATGTTTTCTGCAAAACCACAAGATGTGCATGCAAATTGTGCTTTTGGCAGAACGCGCACGTGGATTTCTACCAAACGACGTGTTAAGCATGCCGATGCTGCTCTTTTTAGCACCCGCGCACGGATTTGTGCGAAAACGCGTTTTAAGCATGCACATGCGTCTTTTGGTGGACGCGGATGCTGTTTTCTGCAAAACCACAAGATGTGCACGCAAATGGTGCTTTAGGCAGAACGCGCACGTGGATTTCTACCAAACGACGTGCTAAGCATGCCGATGCTGCTCTTTTTAGCACCCGCGCACGGATTTGTGCGAAAACGCGTTTTAAGCATGCACAAGCATCTTTTGGTTGACGCGGATGTTGTTTTCTCCAAAACCACAAGATGTGCATGCAAATGGTGCTTTTGGCAGAACGCGCGCGTGGATTTCTACCAATAGACGTGCTAAGCATGCCGATGCTGCTCTTTTTAGCACCCGCGCACGGATTTGTGCCAAAAACGCGTTTTAAGCATGCACATGCATCTTTTGGTAGACGCGGATGATGTTTTCTGCAAAACCACAAGATCTCTATGCAAATGGTGCTTTTGGCAGAACGCGCACGTGGATTTCTACCAAACGAAGTGCTAAGCATGCCGATGCTGCTCTTTTTAGCACCCGCGCACGCATTTGTGCGAAAACGCGTTTTAAGCATGCACATGCATCTTTTGGTAGACGCGGATGAAGTTTTCTGCAAAACCACAAGACGTGCATGCAAATGGTGCTTTTGGCAGAACGCGCACGTGGATTTCTACCAAACCACGTGCTAAGCATGCCGATGCTGCTCTTTTTAGCACCCGCGCACGGATTTGTGCGAAAACGCGTGTTAAGCATGCACATGCATCTTTTGGTAGACGCGGATGCTGTTTTCTGCAAAACCACAAGATGTGCATGCAAATGGTCTTTAGGCAGAACGCGCACGTGGATTTCTACCAAACGACGTGCTAAGCATGCCGATGCTGCTCTTTTTAGCACCCGAGCACGGATTTGTGCGAAAACGCGTTTTAAGCATGCACAAGCATCTTTTGGTTGACGCGGATGTTGTTTTCTCCAAAACCACAAGATGTGCATGCAAATGGTGCTTTTGGCAGAACGCGCGCGTGGATTTCTACCAATAGACGTGCTAAGCATGCCGATGCTGCTCTTTTTAGCACCCGCGCACGGATTTGTGCCAAAAACGCGTTTTAAGCATGCACATGCATCTTTTGGTAGACGCGGATGATGTTTTCTGCAAAACCACAAGATCTCTATGCAAATGGTGCTTTTGGCAGAACGCGCACGTGGATTTCTACCAAACGAAGTGCTAAGCATGCCGATGCTGCTCTTTTTAGCACCCGCGCACGCATTTGTGCGAAAACGCGTTTTAAGCATGCACATGCATCTTTTGGTAGACGCGGATGAAGTTTTCTGCAAAACCACAAGACGTGCATGCAAATGGTGCTTTTGGCAGAACGCGCACGTGGATTTCTACCAAACGACGTGCTAAGCATGCCGATGCTGCTCTTTTTAGCACCCGCGCACGGATTTGTGCGAAAACGCGTTTTAAGCATGCACATGCATCTTTTGGTAGACGCGGATGATGTTTTCTGCAAAACCACAAGATGTGCATGCAAATGGTGCTTTTGGCAGAACGCGCACGTGGATTTCTACCAAACGACGTGCTAAGCATGCCGATGCTGCTCTTTTTAGCACCCGCGCACGGATTTGTGCGAAAACACGTTTTAAGCATGCACATGCATCTTTTGGTGGACGCGGATGCTGTTTTCTGTAAAACCACAAGATGTGCACGCAAATGGTGCTTTTGGCAGAACGCGCACGTGGATTTCTACCAAACGACTTGCTAAGCATGCCGATGCTGCTCTTTTTAGCACCCGCGCACGGATTTGTGCGAAAACGCGTTTTAAGCATGCACAAGCATCTTTTGGTTGACGCGGATGTTGTTTTCTCCAAAACCACAAGATGTGCATGCAAATGGTGCTTTTGGCAGAACGCGCACGTGAATTTCCACCAAACGACGTGCTAAGCATGCCGATGCTGCTCTTTTTAGCACCCGCGCACGGATTTGTGCGAAAACGCGTTTTAAAGCATGCACATGCATCTTTTGGTAGACGCGGATGATGTTTTCTGCAAAACCACAAGATGTGCATGCAAATAGTGCTTTTGGCAGAACGCGCACGTGGATTTCTACCAAACGACGTGCTAAGCATGCCGATGCTGCTCTTTTTAGCACCCGCGCACGGATTTGTGCGAAAACGCGTTTTAAGCATGCACATGCATCTTTTGGTAGACGCGGATGATGTTTTCTGCAAAACCACAAGATGTGCATGCAAATGGTGCTTTTGGCAGAACGCGCACGTGGATTTCTACCAAACGACGTGCTAAGCATGCCGATGCTGCTCTTTTTAGCACCCGCGCACGGATTTGTGCGAAAACGCGTTTTAAGCATGCACATGCATCTTTTGGTAGACACGGATGTCGTTTTCTCCAAAACCACAAGATGTGCATGCAAATGGTGCTTTTGGCAGAACGCGCACGTGGATTTCTACCAAACGACGTGCTAAGCATGGCGAAGCTGCTCTTTTTAGCACACGCGCACGGATTTGTGCCAAAAACGCGTTTTAAGCATGCACATGCATCTTTTGGTAGACGCGGATGATGTTTTCTGCAAAACCACAAGATCTGTAAGCAAATGGTGCTTTTGGCAGAACGCGCACGTGGATTTCTACCAAACGGCGTGCTAAGCATGCCGATGCTGCTCTTTTTAGCACCCGCGCACGGATTTGTACGAAAACGCGTTTTAAGCATGCACATGCATCTTTTGGTAGACGCGGATGCTGTTTTCTGCAAAACCACAACATGTGCATGCAAATGGTGCTTTTGGCAGAACGCGCACGTGGATTTCTAGCAAACGACGTGCTAAGCATGCCGATGCTGCTCTTTTTAGCACCCGCGCACGGATTTGTGCGAAAACGCGTTTTAAGCATGCACATGCATCTTTTGGTAGACGCGGATGATGTCTTCTGCAAAACCACAATATCTGTATGCAAATGGTGCTTTTAGCGGAACGCGCACGTGGATTTCTACCAAACGACGTGCTAAGCATGCCGATGCTGCTCTTTTTAGCACCCGCGCACGGATTTGTGCGAAAACGCGTTTTAAGCATGCACAAGCATCTTTTGGTTGACGCGGATGTTGTTTTCTCCAAAACCACAAGATGTGCATGCAAATGGTGCTTTTGGCAGAACGCGCACGTGAATTTCCACCAAACGACGTGCTAAGCATGCCGATGCTGCTCTTTTTAGCACCCGCGCACGGATTTGTGCGAAAACGCGTTTTAAGCATGCACATGCATCTTTTGGTAGACGCGGATGATGTTTTCTGCAAAACCACAAGATGTGCATGCAAATAGTGCTTTTGGCAGAACGCGCACGCGGATTTCTACCAAACGACGTGCTAAGCATGCCGATGCTGCTCTTTTTAGCACCCGCGCACGGATTTGTGCGAAAACGCGTTTTAAGCATGCACATGCATCTTTTGGTAGACACGGATGTCGTTTTCTCCAAAACCACAAGATGTGCATGCAAATGGTGCTTTTGGCAGAACGCGCACGTGGATTTCTACCAAACGACGTGCTAAGCATGGCGAAGCTGCTCTTTTTAGCACACGCGCACGGATTTGTGCCAAAAACGCGTTTTAAGCATGCACATGCATCTTTTGGTAGACGCGGATGATGTTTTCTGCAAAACCACAAGATCTCTATGCAAATGGTGCTTTTGGCAGAACGCGCACGTGGATTTCTACCAAACGAAGTGCTAAGCATGCCGATGCTGCTCTTTTTAGCACCCGCGCACGCATTTGTGCGAAAACGCGTTTTAAGCATGCACATGCATCTTTTGGTAGACGCGGATGAAGTTTTCTGCAAAACCACAAGACGTGCATGCAAATGGTGCTTTTGGCAGAACGCGCACGTGGATTTCTACCAAACGACGTGCTAAGCATGCCGATGCTGCTCTTTTTAGCACCCGCGCACGGATTTGTGCGAAAACGCGTTTTAAGCATGCACATGCATCTTTTGGTAGACGCGGATGATGTTTTCTGCAAAACCACAAGATGTGCATGCAAATGGTGCTTTTGGCAGAACGCGCACGTGGATTTCTACCAAACGACGTGCTAAGCATGCCGATGCTGCTCTTTTTAGCACCCGCGCACGGATTTGTGCGAAAACACGTTTTAAGCATGCACATGCATCTTTTGGTGGACGCGGATGCTGTTTTCTGTAAAACCACAAGATGTGCACGCAAATGGTGCTTTTGGCAGAACGCGCACGTGGATTTCTACCAAACGACTTGCTAAGCATGCCGATGCTGCTCTTTTTAGCACCCGCGCACGGATTTGTGCGAAAACGCGTTTTAAGCATGCACAAGCATCTTTTGGTTGACGCGGATGTTGTTTTCTCCAAAACCACAAGATGTGCATGCAAATGGTGCTTTTGGCAGAACGCGCACGTGAATTTCCACCAAACGACGTGCTAAGCATGCCGATGCTGCTCTTTTTAGCACCCGCGCACGGATTTGTGCGAAAACGCGTTTTAAGCATGCACATGCATCTTTTGGTAGACGCGGATGATGTTTTCTGCAAAACCACAAGATGTGCATGCAAATGGTGCTTTTGGCAGAACGCGCACGTGGATTTCTACCAAACGACGTGCTAAGCATGCCGATGCTGCTCTTTTTAGCACCCGCGCACGGATTTGTGCGAAAAACGCGTTTTAAGCATGCACATGCATCTTTTGGTAGACGCGGATGATGTTTTCTGCAAAACCACAAGATGTGCATGCAAATGGTGCTTTTGGCAGAACGCGCACGTGGATTTCTACCAAACGACGTGCTAAGCATGCCGATGCTGCTCTTTTTAGCACCCGCGCACGGATTTGTGCGAAAACGCGTTTTAAGCATGCACATGCATCTTTTGGTAGACACGGATGTCGTTTTCTCCAAAACCACAAGATGTGCATGCAAATGGTGCTTTTGGCAGAACGCGCACGTGGATTTCTACCAAACGACGTGCTAAGCATGGCGAAGCTGCTCTTTTTAGCACACGCGCACGGATTTGTGCCAAAAACGCGTTTTAAGCATGCACATGCATCTTTTGGTAGACGCGGATGATGTTTTCTGCAAAACCACAAGATCTGTAAGCAAATGGTGCTTTTGGCAGAACGCGCACGTGGATTTCTACCAAACGGCGTGCTAAGCATGCCGATGCTGCTCTTTTTAGCACCCGCGCACGGATTTGTACGAAAACGCGTTTTAAGCATGCACATGCATCTTTTGGTAGACGCGGATGCTGTTTTCTGCAAAACCACAACATGTGCATGCAAATGGTGCTTTTGGCAGAACGCGCACGTGGATTTCTAGCAAACGACGTGCTAAGCATGCCGATGCTGCTCTTTTTAGCACCCGCGCACGGATTTGTGCGAAAACGCGTTTTAAGCATGCACATGCATCTTTTGGTAGACGCGGATGATGTCTTCTGCAAAACCACAATATCTGTATGCAAATGGTGCTTTTAGCGGAACGCGCACGTGGATTTCTACCAAACGACGTGCTAAGCATGCCGATGCTGCTCTTTTTAGCACCCGCGCACGGATTTGTGCGAAAACGCGTTTTAAGCATGCACATGAATCTTTTGGTGGACGCGGATGCTGTTTTCTGTAAAACCACAAGATGTGCACGCAAATGGTGCTTTTGGCAGAACGCGCACGTGGATTTCTACCAAACGACTTGCTAAGCATGCCGATGCTGCTCTTTTTAGCACCCGCGCACGGATTTGTGCGAAAACGCGTTTTAAGCATGCACAAGCATCTTTTGGTTGACGCGGATGTTGTTTTCTCCAAAACCACAAGATGTGCATGGAAATGGTGCTTTAGGCAGAACGCGCACGTGGATTTCTACCAAACGACGTGCTAAGCATGCCGATGCTGCTCTTTTTAGCACCCGCGCTCGGATTTGTGCGAAAACGCGTTTTAAGCATGCACATGCATCTTTTGGTAGACGCGGATGATGTTTTCTGCAAAACCACAAGATGTGCATGCAAATTGTGCTTTTGGCAGAACGCGCACGTGGATTTCTACCAAACGACGTGTTAAGCATGCCGATGCTGCTCTTTTTAGCACCCGCGCACGGATTTGTGCGAAAACGCGTTTTAAGCATGCACATGCGTCTTTTGGTGGACGCGGATGCTGTTTTCTGCAAAACCACAAGATGTGCACGCAAATGGTGCTTTAGGCAGAACGCGCACGTGGATTTCTACCAAGCGACGTGCTAAGCATGCCGATGCTGCTCTTTTTAGCACCCGCGCACGGATTTGTGCGAAAACGCGTTTTAAGCATGCACAAGCATCTTTTGGTTGACGCGGATGTTGTTTTCTCCAAAACCACAAGATGTGCATGCAAATGGTGCTTTTGGCAGAACGCGCGCGTGGATTTCTACCAATAGACGTGCTAAGCATGCCGATGCTGCTCTTTTTAGCACCCGCGCACGGATTTGTGCCAAAAACGCGTTTTAAGCATGCACATGCATCTTTTGGTAGACGCGGATGATGTTTTCTGCAAAACCACAAGATCTCTATGCAAATGGTGCTTTTGGCAGAACGCGCACGTGGATTTCAACCAAACGAAGTGCTAAGCATGCCGATGCTGCTCTTTTTAGCACCCGCGCACGCATTTGTGCGAAAACGCGTTTTAAGCATGCACATGCATCTTTTGGTAGACGCGGATGAAGTTTTCTGCAAAACCACAAGACGTGCATGCAAATGGTGCTTTTGGCAGAACGCGCACGTGGATTTCTACCAAACGACGTGCTAAGCATGCCGATGCTGCTCTTTTTAGCACCCGCGCACGGATTTGTGCGAAAACGCGTTTTAAGCATGCACATGCATCTTTTGGTAGACGCGGATGATGTTTTCTGCAAAACCACAAGATGTGCATGCAAATGGTGCTTTTGGCAGAACGCGCACGTGGATTTCTACCAAACGACGTGCTAAGCATGCCGATGCTGCTCTTTTTAGCACCCGCGCACGGATTTGTGCGAAAACACGTTTTAAGCATGCACATGCATCTTTTGGTGGACGCGGATGCTGTTTTCTGTAAAACCACAAGATGTGCACGCAAATGGTGCTTTTGGCAGAACGCGCACGTGGATTTCTACCAAACGACTTGCTAAGCATGCCGATGCTGCTCTTTTTAGCACCCGCGCACGGATTTGTGCGAAAACGCGTTTTAAGCATGCACAAGCATCTTTTGGTTGACGCGGATGTTGTTTTCTCCAAAACCACAAGATGTGCATGCAAATGGTGCTTTTGGCAGAACGCGCACGTGAATTTCCACCAAACGACGTGCTAAGCATGCCGATGCTGCTCTTTTTAGCACCCGCGCACGGATTTGTGCGAAAACGCGTTTTAAGCATGCACATGCATCTTTTGGTAGACGCGGATGAGGTTTTCTGCAAAACCACAAGATGTGCATGCAAATGGTGCTTTTGGCAGAACGCGCACGTGGATTTCTACCAAACGACGTGCTAAGCATGCCGATGCTGCTCTTTTTAGCACCCGCGCACGGATTTCTGCGAAAACGCGTTTTAAGCATGCACATGCATCTTTTGGTGGACGCGGATGCTGTTTTCTGTAAAACCAGAAGATGTGCACGCAAATGGTGCTTTTGGCAGAACGCGCACGTGGATTTCTACCAAACGACTTGCTAAGCATGCCGATGCTGCTCTTTTTAGCACCCGCGCACGGATTTGTGCGAAAACGCGTTTTAAGCATGCACAAGCATCTTTTGGTTGACGCGGATGTTGTTTTCTCCAAAACCACAAGATGTGCATGCAAATGGTGCTTTTGGCAGAACGCGCACGTGAATTTCCACCAAACGACGTGCTAAGCATGCCGATGCTGCTCTTTTTAGCACCCGCGCACGGATTTGTGCGAAAACGCGTTTTAAGCATGCACCTGCATCTTTTGGTAGACGCGGATGATGTTTTCTGCAAAACCACAAGATGTGCATGCAAATGGTGCTTTTGGCAGAACGCGCACGTGGATTTCTACCAAACGACGTGCTAAGCATGCCGATGCTGCTCTTTTTAGCACCCGCGCACGGATTTGTGCGAAAACGCGTTTTAAGCATGCACATGCATCTTTTGGTAGACGCGGATGTCGTTTTCTCCAAAACCACAAGATGTGCATGCAAATGGTGCTTTTGGCAGAACGCGCACGTGGATTTCTACCAAACGACGTGCTAAGCATGGCGAAGCTGCTCTTTTTAGCACACGCGCACGGATTTGTGCCAAAAACGCGTTTTAAGCATGCACATGCATCTTTTGGTAGACGCGGATGATGTTTTCTGCAAAACCACAAGATCTGTAAGCAAATGGTGCTTTTGGCAGAACGCGCACGTGGATTTCTACCAAACGGCGTGCTAAGCATGCCGATGCTGCTCTTTTTAGCACCCGCGCACGGATTTGTACGAAAACGCGTTTTAAGCATGCACATGCATCTTTTGGTAGACGCGGATGCTGTTTTCTGCAAAACCACAACATGTGCATGCAAATGGTGCTTTTGGCAGAACGCGCACGTGGATTTCTAGCAAACGACGTGCTAAGCATGCCGATGCTGCTCTTTTTAGCACCCGCGCACGGATTTGTGCGAAAACGCGTTTTAAGCATGCACATGCATCTTTTGGTAGACGCGGATGATGTCTTCTGCAAAACCACAATATCTGTATGCAAATGGTGCTTTTAGCGGAACGCGCACGTGGATTTCTACCAAACGACGTGCTAAGCATGCCGATGCTGCTCTTTTTAGCACCCGCGCACGGATTTGTGCGAAAACGCGTTTTAAGCATGCACACGCATCTTTTGGTAGACGCGGATGAAGTTTTCTGCAAAACCACAAGATGTGCATGCGAATGGTGCTTTTGGCAGAACGCGCACGTGGATTTCTACCAAACGACGTGCTAAGTATGCCGATGCTGCTCTTTTTAGCACCCGCGCACGGATTTGTACGAAAACGCGTTTTAAGCATGCACATGCATCTTTTGGTAGACGCGGATGCTGTTTTCTGCAAAACCACAAGATGTGCATGCAAATGGTGCTTTTGGCAGAACGCGCACGTGGATTTCTACCAAACGACGTGCTAAGCATGCCGATGCTGCTCTTTTTAGCACCCGCGCATGGATTTGTGCGAAAACGCGATTTAAGCATGCACATACATATTTTGGTAGACGCGGATGATGTTTTCTGCAAAACCACAAGGTGTGCATGCAAATGGTGCTTTTGGCAGAACGCGCACGTGGATTTCTAGCAAACGACGTGCTAAGCATGCCGATGCTGCTCTTTTTACCACCCGCGCACGGATTTGTGCGAAAACGGGTTTTAAGCATGAACATGCATCTTTTGGTAGACGCGGATGAAGTTTTCTGCAAAACCACAAAATGTGCATGCAAATGGTGCTTTTGGCAGAACGCGCACGTGTATTTCTACCAAACGACGTGCTAAGCATGCCGATGCTGCTCTTTTTAGTACCCGCCCACGGATTTGTGCGAAAACGCGTTTTAAGCATCCACATGCATCTTTTGGTAGACGCGGATGAAGTTTTCTGCAAAACCACAAGATGTGCATGCAAATGGTGCTTTTGGCAGAACGCGCACGTGCATTTCTACCAAACGACGTGCTAAGCATGCCGTTGCTGCTCTTTTTAGCACCCGCGCACGGATTTGTGCGAAAACGCGTTTTAAGCATGCACAAGCATCTTTTGGTTGACGCGGATGTCGTTTTCTCCAAAACCACAAGATGTGCATGCAAATGGTGCTTTTGGCAGAACGCGCGCGTGGATTTCTGCCAATAGACGTGCTAAGCATGCCGATGCTGCTCTTTTTAGCACCCGCGCACGGATTTGTGCCAAAAACGCGTTTTAAGCATGCACATGCATCTTTTGGTAGACGCGGATGATGTTTTCTGCAAAACCACAAGATCTGTATGCAAATGGTGCTTTTGGCAGAACGCGCACGTGGATTTCTACCAAACGACGTGCTAAGCATGCCGATGCTGCTCTTTTTAGCACCCGCGCACGCATTTGTGCGAAAACGCGTTTTAAGCATGCACATGCATCTTTTGGTAGACGCGGATGAAGTTTTCTGCAAAACCACAAGACGTGCATGCAAATGGTGCTTTTGGCAGAACGCGCACGTGGATTTCTACCAAACGACGTGCTAAGCATGCCGATGCTGCTCTTTTTAGCACCCGCGCACGGATTTGTGCGAAAACGCGTTTTAAGCATACACATGTATCTTTTGGTAGACGCGGATGTCGTTTTCTCCAAAACCACAAGATGTGCATGCAAATGGTGCTTTTGGCAGAACGCGCAAGAGGATTTCTACCAAACGACGTGCTAAGCATGCCGATGCTGCTCTTTTTAGCACCCGCGCACGCATTTGTGCGAAAACGCGTTTTAAGCATGCACATGCATCTTTTGGTAGACGCGGATGAAGTTTTCTGCAAAACCACAAGACGTGCATGCAAATGGTGCTTTTGGCAGAACGCGCACGTGGATTTCTACCAAACGACGTGCTAAGCATGCCGATGCTGCTCTTTTTAGCACCCGCGCACGGATTTGTGCGAAAACGCGTTTTAAGCATGCACATGCATCTTTTGGTAGACGCGGATGATGTTTTCTGCAAAACCACAAGATGTGCATGCAAATGGTGCTTTTGGCAGAACGCGCACGTAGATTTCTACCAAACGACGTGCTAAGCATGCCGATGCTGCTCTTTTTAGCACCCGCGCACGGATTTGTGCGAAAACGCGTTTTAAGCATGCACATGCATCTTTTGGTGGACGCGGATGCTGTTTGCTGTAAAACCACAAGATGTGCACGCAAATGGTGCTTTTGGCAGAACGCGCACGTGGATTTCTACCAAACGACTTGCTAAGCATGCCGATGCTGCTCTTTTTAGCACCCGCGCACGGATTTGTGCGAAAACGCGTTTTAAGCAAGCACAAGCATCTTTTGGTTGACGCGGATGTTGTTTTCTCCAAAACCACAAGATGTGCATGCAAATGGTGCTTTTGGCAGAACGCGCACGTGAATTTCCACCAAACGACGTGCTAAGCATGCCGATGCTGCTCTTTTTAGCACCCGCGCACGGATTTGTGCGAAAACGCGTTTTAAGCATGCACATGCATCTTTTGGTAGACGCGGATGATGTTTTCTGCAAAACCACAAGATGTGCATGCAAATGGTGCTTTTGGCAGAACGCGCACGTGGATTTCTACCAAACGACGTGCTAAGCATGCCGATGCTGCTCTTTTTAGCACCCGCGCACGGATTTCTGCGAAAACGCGTTTTAAGCATGCACATGCATCTTTTGGTGGACGCGGATGCTGTTTTCTGTAAAACCACAAGATGTGCACTCAAATGGTGCTTTTGGCAGAACGCGCACGTGGATTTCTACCAAACGACTTGCTAAGCATGCCGATGCTGCTCTTTTTAGCACCCGCGCACGGATTTGTGCGAAAACGCGTTTTAAGCATGCACAAGCATCTTTTGGTTGACGCGGATGTTGTTTTCTCCAAAACCACAAGATGTGCATGCAAATGGTGCTTTTGGCAGAACGCGCACGTGAATTTCCACCAAACGACGTGCTAAGCATGCCGATGCTGCTCTTTTTAGCACCCGCGCACGGATTTGTGCAAAAACGCGTTTTAAGCATGCACATGCATCTTTTGGTAGACGCGGATGATGTTTTCTGCAAAAACACAAGATGTGCATGCAAATGGTGCTTTTGGCAGAACGCGCACGTGGATTTCTACCAAACGACGTGCTAAGCATGCCGATGCTGCTCTTTTTAGCACCCGCGCACGGATTTGTGCGAAAACGCGTTTTAAGCATGCACATGCATCTTTTGGTAGACGCGGATGTCGTTTTCTCCAAAACCACAAGATGTGCATGCAAATGGTGCTTTTGGCAGAACGCGCACGTGGATTTCTACCAAACGACGTGCTAAGCATGGCGAAGCTGCTCTTTTTAGCACACGCGCACGGATTTGTGCCAAAAACGCGTTTTAAAGCATGCACATGCATCTTTTGGTAGACGCGGATGATGTTTTCTGCAAAACCACAAGATCTGTAAGCAAATGGTGCTTTTGGCAGAACGCTCACGTGGATTTCTACCAAACGGCGTGCTAAGCATGCCGATGCTGCTCTTTTTAGCACCCGCGCACGGATTTGTACGAAAACGCGTTTTAAGCATGCACAAGCATCTTTTGGTTGACGCGGATGTTGTTTTCTCTAAAACCACAAGATGTGCATGCAAATGGTGCTTTTGGCAGAACGCGCGCGTGGATTTCTATCAATAGACGTGCTAAGCATGCCGATGCTGCTCTTTTTAGCACCCGCGCACGGATTTGTGCCAAAAACGCGTTTTAAGCATGCACATGCATCTTTTGGTAGACGCGGATGATGTTTTCTGCAAAACCAAAAGATCTGTATGCAAATGGTGCTATTGGCAGAACGCGCACGTGGATTTCTACCAAACGACGTGCTAAGCATGCCGATGCTGCTCTTTTTAGCACCCGTGCACGGATTTGTGCGAAAACGCGTTTTAAGCATGCACATGCATCTTTTGGTAGACGCGGATAAAGTTTTCTGCAAAACCACAAGATGTGAATGCAAATGGTGCTTTTGGCAGAACGCGCACGTGGATTTCTACGAAACGACGTGCTAAGCATGCCGATGCTGCTCTTTTTAGCACCCGCGCACGGATTTGTGCGAAAACGCGTTTTAAGCATGCACATGCATCTTTTGGTAGACGCGGATGAAGTTTTCTGCAAAACCACAAGACGTGCATGCAAATGGTGCTTTTGGCAGAACGCGCACGTGGATTTCTACCAAACGACGTGCTAAGCATGCCGATGCTGCTCTTTTTAGCACCCGCGCACGCATTTGTGCGAAAACGCGTTTTAAGCATGCACATGCATCTTTTGGTAGACGCGGATGAAGTTTTCTGCAAAACCACAAGACGTGCATGCAAATGGTGCTTTTGGCAGAACGCGCACGTGGATTTCTACCAAACGACGTGCTAAGCATGCCGATTCTGCACTTTTTAGCACCCGCGCACGGATTTGTGCGAAAACGCGTTTTAAGCATACACATGCATCTTTTGGTAGACGTGGATGTCGTTTTCTCCAAAACCACAAGATGTGCATGGAAATGGTGCTTTTGGTAGAACGCGCACGAGGATTTCTACCAAACGACGTGCTAAGCATGCCGATGCTGCTCTTTTTAGCACCCGCGCACGCATTTGTGCGAAAACGCGTTTTAAGCATGCACATGCATCTTTTGGTAGACGCGGATGATGTTTCCTGCAAAACCACAAGATGTGCATGCAAATGGTGCTTTTGGCAGAACGCGCACGTGGATTTCTACCAAACGACGTGCTAAGCATGCCGATGCTGCTCTTTTTAGCACCCGCGCACGGATTTGTGCGAAAACGCGTTTTAAGCATGCACATGCATCTTTTGGTGGACGCGGATGCTGTTTTCTGTAAAACCACAAGATGTGCACGCAAATGGTGCTTTTGGCAGAACGCGCACGTGGATTTCTACGAAACGACGTGCTAAGCATGCCGATGCTGCTCTTTTTAGCACCCGCGCACGGATTTGTGCGAAAACGCGTTTTAAGCATGCACATGCATCTTTTGGTAGACGCGGATGAAGTTTTCTGCAAAACCACAAGACGTGCATGCAAATGGTGCTTTTGGCAGAACGCGCACGTGGATTTCTACCAAACGACGTGCTAAGCATGCCGATGCTGCTCTTTTTAGCACCCGCGCACGCATTTGTGCGAAAACGCGTTTTAAGCATGCACATGCATCTTTTGGTAGACGCGGATGAAGTTTTCTGCAAAACCACAAGACGTGCATGCAAATGGTGC